>NW_026911394.1:118458-166250 GCF_963692335.1 Osmerus eperlanus | reverse complement strand
CTAGGCCCGACTCCCTAACCGCTCAGCCACCTGACTCCAGTCCAGTCCAGTCCATACCAGTACTAATACTGTACTAATACTATACCAGTATTAATACTGTACCAGTACTAATGCTGCTCTGAGTGTCCAGGACCATGCAGATATAGTAACCAGTACTAATACTGCTCTGTGTGTCCAGGACCATGCAGATATAGTACCAGTACTAATACTGCTCTGTGTGTCCAGGACCATGCAGATATAGTACCAGTACTAATACTGCTCTGTGTGTCCAGGACCATGCAGATATAGTACCAGTACTAATACTGCTCTGTGTGTCCAGGACCATGCAGATATAGTACCAGTAATAATACTGCTCTGGTGTCCAGGACCATGCAGATATAGTACCAGTACTAATACTGCTCTGTGTGTCCAGGACCATGCAGATATAGTACCAGTACTAATACTGCTCTGTGTGTCCAGGGACCATGCAGATTATAGTACCAGTAATAATACTGCTCTGTGTGTCCAGGACCATGCAGATATAGTACCAGTACTAATACTGCTCTGTGTGTCCAGGACCATGCAGATATAGTACCAGTACTAATACTGCTCTGTGTGTCCAGGACCATGCAGATATAGTACCAGTAATAATACTGCTCTGTGTGTCCAGGACCATGCAGATATAGTACCAGTACTAATACTGCTCTGTGTGTCAGGACCATGCAGATATAGTACCAGTACTAATACTGCTCTGTGTGTCCAGGACCATGCAGATATAGAGTGGAAGTTCGCCCGCACTAAGCTGTGGATGAGCTACTTCGACGAGGGGGGGCACGCTGCCCCCCCCCCTTCAACATCGTGCCCAGTCCCAAGTCCACCTGGTACCTGCTCACCTGGCTCCACCAGCGTCTCTGTGGGGGCGGGGCAGCACAGACTGCAGCCGCAAGCACGAGGACCTGCGCCAGTTCACCGTGAGGTGGACGGGCACCACACACACACGTACACACACACGTACACACACACGTACACACACACCAGTCTCGACAACGAGACCAGGACAGGAACAGGTCCATCTTGCAGATGATGGACTTGGAGAATCATAAACTCAGACACTTACTGGAGCACAATCAGCTTTCACTCTACACTCTCATTCTCTCCCCTCTCCTGCTCTCTCTCTCTCCCTCCCTGTTTCTTTTCCATCTGTCCTCTCTTTCTCTCCCCTCTCTTTTTCCCTCTCTCTCTCTCTTTTTCTGATAGATCACCCTCATGCCCAGCACACACACACACACACACAGGCATGCTCCATCAGTCCAGTTGAAGTTTGTTGTGTTACATAATCCAGCCCACATAGGTTCAGATAGCTTCACCAATCTAATGGAGGAGAGAGCATGTGTACCGGTGTGTGTGTACCGCTGTGTGTGTGTGTGTGTACCGCTGTGTGTGTGTGTGTACCGCTGTGTGTGTGTGTTGTACCGCTGTGTGTGTGTGTGTGTGTGTACCGCTGTGTGTGTGTGTACCGCTGTGTGTGTGTGTGTACCTCTGTGTGTGTGTGTGTGTGTGTGTGTGTGTACCGCTGTGTGTGTGTGTCTGTGTGTGTGTGAAGGTACACAGTGTGTTTTTAATATTATTTTCATTTCCTTTCAGGAGCGCCATGCTGATAGCCTGATACAGAATCAGCATTACCAGGTCTGTGAAGTATGTGTGTGTATATGAAGTGTGTGTGTGTTCTTTCTCGATACAGAGAGCAGATGATTAAACATATCCCAACTCTACGTCCGGAATCTCTCTCTCTCTCTCTCTCTCTCTCTCCTCTCTCTCTCTCTCTCTCTCTCTCTCTCTCTCTCTCTCTCTCTCTCTCTCTCTCTCTCTCTCTCTCTCTCTCTCTCTCTCTCTCTCTCTCTCTCTCTCTCTCTCTCTCTCTCTCTCTCTCTCTCTCTCTCTCTCTCTCTCTCTCTCTCTCTCTCTCCTCTCTCTCTCTCTCTCTCTCTCTCTCTCTCTCTCTCTCTCTCTCTCTCTCCCTCTCCCTCTCCCTCTCCCTCCCTCCCTCCCTCCCTCTCCCTCCAATCCAGCCCCCTCGTGGGCAGTGTGTGTATGCACGTGTGTGGGGCTTGGCAGAATGAGACCATGCTCCCTCTCCCTCTCTCTCCCTCTCTCTCCCTCTCTCTCCCTCTCTCTCCCTCTCTCTCTCCCTCTCTCTCCCTCTCTCTCCCTCTCTCTCCCTCTCTCTCCCTCTCTCTCCCTCCCTCTCTCTCCCTCTCTATCCCTCTCTATCCCTCTCTCTCTCTCTCCTACTCCATCTCTTGCTTCCCCCCATACTCTATTACTCTCCTTTCCTCTCTGTATTGGTCAGTAGTGCATGTGATGGTTGGCAGGAAGTGGCTGTCTCCATGGTGATGTGGTGTGTCTCTAACAGGAAGTGATCCGTAGCCTGGTGAAGAGGTACGTGGCGGCCATGATACGCAGCGCCAAGGACAGACGAGGGGCTGACCGAGGAGAACTTCAAGGTCCTCTGTCTCCTTCTAGCTCTCTCTCTCATTCTAGCTCTCTCTCTCCTTCTCTCTCTCTCTCATTCTATCTCTCTCTCCCTTCTAGCTCTCTCTCTCATTCTATCTCTCTCTCTCTCCTATCTGTCTGTCTCTTTCTCAATCCTTGATACTCCATTCTCTCTTTATTTCTCTCTGCCGCTGTTTTTATAATATATATATATATATAAAAACATCCCCCTCTCCAGGAGTTAAAGCAGGACATCTCCAGCTTCCGCTACGAGGTTCTGGATCTCCTAGGCAACCGTCGCCCGACACGTCGCCACTACTCCTCGTCCAATGAAGCGGCTCCGAGGGACGAGGGCGTGGCCGATGACGAGGTGGGCGGGGCCGACAATGATGGGGGCGGAGCCGGGAGGTCAAAGGTCGTGAGTTTCCTGACCCCACCCCCCCTGGACGATCCCACGCCCAAATATGGTGTTTGCGCTCTGGTGCGCTCGATCTCCGGGATGACCAGGAGAGAGAGGGAGGAGCTGAGAGGAGGGAGGAGGAGGAGGAGCTGGAGGTGGAGCTAGAGGGATGGGAGGACAGAGGGGGGGAGGAGGAGGAGGATGAGGAGGGCAAGCCAAAGAGTAACGGAGTAAAGACGACAGTTCCTTCCTCCTCCTCCTCCATCATCCCTTCCTCCTCCTCCCTCTCCTCCTCCTTGGCTCGTACAAGGAGCCGTCTGCAGCGCCTCTCCACCCCCCGCTCCAAGTCAGATTCCTTCAAACGCCTGGGCTTCCTGTTCTCACGCAAAACCCCGCCCCTTTCCCTCCCCCTCCGCCAATCCCCTCCTTCCTACACCATCTCCGACGGCTTGCTCCGCCCCCTCGGCGGACACGACATCGGCCTGGGTCAGGTGACCCGCAGCGAGACACACCTGAACCGCCTCGGCCGTAACCCCGCCCCTTCCCCCCGGAGGGCCAATGGGAGGGACTCTCTGCTGACCATGCCCCTCCCCCCTCCTTGCCCCTGCCAATCGCTGCACTGTGCTTCCAACATGTCCGCCTCCAGCTCCCGCCTCCTGGACTCCAGCGAGGATGTGTTCGAGGGGGGCGGGGGCAGGGGAGGGGGGTGGGTGGGGCCTTGTGATGTCATAGACACTTGCGAGGTCCTTGAGGATTCCGTCACCACTCAACTTTGAACTCCCATGATGCTCTGGGGCACGGAGAGAGAATCTCTGGGGGGGGGGGGTGTACTCCTACTATTGACTCCTCCCCCCTCCAAGGGTTCTCCAGGAAGTGGCCGATCTGACGAATCATCGCCTCAGATGCAGGAACAGGAAGGACTGCTGGGAGCCCCTCCATCCCTTACTTCCTGTCCTAGGCCCCTCCTCTTCCTCCACCTAGCCCACCCCTAGTAATAACATGACTGGTACTAGTTACAATAAAGGACTAGTTACAACTACACTAGTACCGGTGAGGGATTAGACAGGACTGGTAACACCGTGTTCATTTAGAAAACGCTTCTCTCCAGGCAACGTCCCCGGGGGGATCTGAACCTGAACACTCTCCTCCTGATCCACACTCCTAGTGGTGAAGGGCTGTGCATTATATAAACCTTGCTTCACGTTGCTACTGAACCAAGTCACAATGCTCTTCTTCACCATACACAGCACCAAGGAGAGAGGGAGGGGGGGAGGAGGGAGAGGGAGGAGAGAGGGAGGGAGGGAGGAGGAGGACAAGAACATCTTTTGAGAGGAGGGAGAGACTGGTGTCTTTTGATCAGTGTGTTGATGACACGGGAGAGCCAATAGGAGTCTAGATTGTTCTTATAATCAGCCAGTCATTGAGCAGTAGAGCTCATGCATGTTTAGTCTACCACACACACACACGCACACACATGTACACACAGAGACATGCACACACACACACACACACATGTACACACAGAGACATGCACACACACACACACACGCATGCATATACTATCACACACACACACACAAAATATACACACACACTAACACATAGGCATGGATATACAGCCACACATACACACACACACACTTGCATGGATATACTATCACACAGACACACACATGCATGGATATACACACACATATACAGTTCACACAGAGAGAGAAGGAGAGAGAGAGAGGAGGAGAGAGAGAGTGAGGAGTAGAGAGAGAGAGAGGGAGAGAGAGGTTGACTGGTGAGACAGTCAGTCCTAAGTGTCTCATCTGGTGAACTGAAGTAAGGAGAGAGGACACCAGACAACATGGGTAGGCAAGAGGAAGAGAGTGTGTGTGTTTGTGTGTGTGTGTGTGTGTGTGAGTGTGTGTGTGAGTGTGTGTGAGACAGGAAGTGGAGGCGCCAGACTCATGCATTATCCAGCGGGCTGTCATCACAAACAGGCCAGCAACCTTATCATCCAACGGTGAAACTGCTGCTTCAACCTGTCTCCTGTTTTAACAGTGTGTGTGTGTGTGTGTGCGTGTGTGTGTGTGCGTGTGTCATGGTTACATCGTGAGACCCTCTGTGTTCCAACAGATGAGGGTGCAGTCTGGTGTTCCAACACCACCTGCTTGGTGAAACACACACAGCCCTCTCTCCTTGTCTCTCTACCAGCTGGAGCAGTCTGTTGTCATCAACGTACAGTTCTGTTCAACACACACACACACTTAATCCAATCTTCAGGTCTCCCTGTCACCTTATAAAGGGATTTTAAGCTTTAAATGTCCATGTTTTTTCCACTTAAATGAATGAATGTATTATTTTTATATGAGAAGAGCACGTTGCATTACCAGCGTCTGGAAGGACTGGCAGGACGCGTTCCAATACTTCAGACAAGCTTCCTTCCTCACCTCCTTCCTCATCTCCTTCCTTGCCTTCTTCTATCCTATGGGGTTCCTTAGGAGGAACCCCGAGCTCATGGGATTGGCCGAAACAAGCATCCCTCTGTGTTATATTAACCAATCAAACCCTGCAAGTAAAATCTTCTGTCCTTTCAAGTTCGCTTTGGAACGAGGCCTGTAGTGAAGTGTTGGAACGGGACCTGTGTTTTGACCATGTGACCCAGGTTGTAATAATACTATGTCAGACCTTGGCCATATATCCGCTCTGTTTAGTGACCATGAACACTTCCATGAAGAACGCTTGAATAAAGGCCTGAATGAAGGACAGAGAGGAGACTGGTGTCTGAGCGTCTGGGAGAGAAGGAGAGAACACTCTCAAACCCAGACCAGCTGGACCCTCATCACCCGCAAGATAACCTCCTTACTGAGAGGGGGATGGGGGGGGGGGCAAGGAAGGAGGGGGTAAACATATAGAGAGGAGAGGGATGGACAATAGAGAAAGAATTAAAGAAATAAAGAAATAGAGGTATAAAAAGAGATGGAGAGATTCTTCCACCAACATCACAGCTCACTGGTAGAGCTCTGTGTGGGCAGGCAGGTCGAATAAAAGAAAATATGCTGCTCTCTCCTTCAACTCTCTTGCTCTCTTTTCTCTCCCTCTCCCTCTCCCCTCCTCCCTCCCTCTCCAGTACACAGTGTCAAGCAGCTATAGAGAATGTAGATAGTTCTTTTACTGCCAGCATAGAGGCATCCTGTAACACTGCAACTATTATTCAACGATACTGAGAAACTACACACACACACACAGATGCACATACATACATACATACAGATACACTTACACACATACAGATACATACACACACAGATATACAATCACACAGACACACAATTGCACATAGATACACAATCACACATGCACTTCCACACTCACACACTCACTAATCGATACACCCTCATGCACACAAACACACACGATAATGCACAAACCCTAATACACACAAACACACGTTACACAAACACACACGCACACACACACCTCCAGTCCTCCCAGTGGGGCTGTTTGTGGTTCTGGTTCTTCTCTAATCGCTCTCCTGGAATAGAAACACAGCCTGTAGCTATGTTTACACCTCTCCATCCATCTCTCTCTCTGTCAATATCTCTCCCTTCATAATGCTCTCACACACACACACACACGTCTCTTCGTGATCCTCGCATGACACACAAACACACACTCCGTGTTGGTCCGTTAGACGCAGTCCAATTAGACATGTTACCTCTGACGATGACATCAGTTTCACACAGTTAAACGGGAGAACGGAGAGACCGTGCGGTTACAACGGCGAAGATGATGAGAAATCGACTGAAGCGGAGTTCATGGAGACGGTTGGAAGGGAAAAGGTACCATTAATTTCAAAATACGGTATAATGGCGTGGATATGCACCACATACTGTACACTGTCAACTACACTGACTGCATGGTTCGCGTTATTTACACGTAATTTTCATCTGATTTGTTTATAATAGACGTAGGCCTACGTAATAGATCGCAATGCATCGGAACGGAACATGGTCACCTATGGTAATCTACTTCCCTCTAGTGGTTGGATCAAGCTACCGCTACCGCAGAAACGCAGAAGTCTTCTACAGGGCAACGAGCTGATGCAGAATCTGTTTCGCGACGGTAACGGGAGAACGTCAGTGTGACACATTGTCAAAGCGCAGATCCAAGATCCGTTAGCTGTCATGTATCTGTAAACAAGCCTCCGTTCTGTATTGGTTAAACCGGTGACACTTCTCTACGTCTGATTGGTCCGCACCGCCACTGCTGAAAATCACCTCGTTTAGTAAGCCCGGGTCATCTTGGCGAGTGGAGTTTTTGAAGTCTACCTTCAATAAGGCAAGTGGAATCAGGAAACACCGCTCACCGCTCACACGCGGGTACACAAAACGTGCTTCTCATTGGTTGGTGGCGTCTACTTTATGCGGAAGTCAAACACTCAGGAATTGTAAACCGCTGAATACGATGGCGTCTCTAACAGACATTAATCTGTAGCATCGCTGTTTATAGTGAGACCTGAACGGTATTAGCGTCAAGCGAGGCTCATCAATATGATTTTCTTTGCGAGTGCGACGCTGTTGTTGTTACTGAAGACGAGGGTCGAGGCGGTACAGAAGATAGGTGACGATGAATGGGTCAATCTACCCAACAAATGTGAAGGTAGGTGCGTGTGTGTGTGCCGTGTGTGTGTGTGTGTGTACGCTGTCTACGTATTTCCAATCAAGTAATTAATGAAAGATTTAGAGTGAAATATCTGAAGACGCCGTGTTTTCTCACGGCAGTGTGTGGATCTGACATTGGGGTTGAACGGAATCGGTCAAATAGGAAACCAATACCGTTATGTGTCATCTGATGCAGCTAGATGGAGAGGGGGATGATAACAGACGAGGAGGAGAGGGGGATGATAACAGACGAGGGGAGAGGGGGATGATAACAGACGAGGGGAGAGGGGGATGATAAGAGACGAGGAGGAGAGGGGGATGATAAGAGACGAGGAGGAGAGGGGGATGATAACAGACGAGGAGGAGAGGGGGATGATAACAGACGAGGAGGAGAGGGGGATGATAACAGACGAGGAGGAGAGGGGGATGATAACAGACGAGGGGGAGAGGGGGACGATAACAGACGAGGGGGAGAGGGGGACGATAACAGACGAGGGGGAGAGGGGGATGATAACAGACGAGGGGGAGAGGGGGATGATAACAGACGAGGGGGAGAGGGGGATGATAACAGACGAGGAGAGGGGGACGATAACAGACGAGGAGGAGAGGGGGATGATAAGAGACGAGGGGGATGATAAGAGACGAGGGGAGAGGGGGACGATAACAGACGAGGAGGAGAGGGGGACGATAAGAGACGAGGAGGAGAGGGGGACGATAAGAGACGAGGGGAGAGGGGGACGATAACAGACGAGGAGGAGAGGGGGACGATAACAGACGAGGAGGAGAGGGGGATGATAACAGACGAGGAGGAGAGGGGGACGATAACAGACGAGGAGGAGAGGGGGACGATAACAGACGAGGAGGAGAGGGGGACGATAACAGACGAGGAGGAGAGGGGGACGATAACAGACGAGGAGGAGAGGGGGACGATAACAGACGAGGAGGAGAGGGGGACGATAACAGACGAGGAGGAGAGGGGGACGATAACAGACGAGGAGGAGAGGGGGATGATAACAGACGAGGGGAGAGGGGGATGATAACAGACGAGGAGGAGAGGGGGATGATAACAGACGAGGGGAGAGGGGGATGATAACAGACGAGGAGGGGGACGATAACAGACGAGGAGGAGAGGGGGATGATAAGAGACGAGGAGAAGGGGATGATAAGACGAGGATGGGAGGGGGATGATAACAGACGAGGGGAGAGGGGGATGATAAGAGATGGGGGGGAGGTAGAGGGAAGGAGAGAGAATTGCCCACTGAAACTGTTGATCTTATAAGTTCCCCATTTCTCCACCTGCTAACAAAATACAACTTCCTCTTTTCTAGACACAAATAAATCTAACACCCCCCCCCTCCATCTGTCTCTCCTTCACCCCATCTCCCCTTTCCTGTTACATGATCTCCTTCTCACCCCCCCCCCCCCCCCCATCTCACTGTCTGTCATCCACCCATTCTCCTCCCTCTCCTCTCTCTCCTCTCCCTAACTCTCTCTCCTACCCCTCTCCCTCACCCCCCCCCCCCCTCTTCCCCCCAGTGTGTAAGTTCGTCAGTATAGAGATGAAGTCGGCGTTCGATGAGACAGGGAAGACCAAGGAGGTCATCGAGAGGAACTACCGTTTCCTTGACTCCAAGGGGGCTCCGCCAATCAAATATGTGAAGTCGTAAGTGTGTGTGTGTCCTCTTCAGATTCTCCCTGGATTGAGAGAAAGAAATGGAGAAGGTAGAGATGGAGGGATGGATAGAGAGAGGAGAGAGATTAAGTGACAGAGAGGCAGATTCTGAGAGAGAGAGAGAGAGAGAGAGAGATGGAGTGATAGAGAGATGGAGTGATAGAGGCAGATGCAGTAATAGAGAGAGAGAGAGCAGATTCAGAGAGGCCTGTGACCTGGTTTCCTTTTAGAGTGTGTGTGTGTGGTCTCTTGTGTTCACAAAGAACACCTTCTTGTCCCTATCCCTAACCTCTGCCCCTCCTCCCTCTCCCTGCTGTCTCTCACCCCCTCCTCCCCCCTCAGGGACATCCGCTTCATCGAGGTGGTGGAGAATGTGTGTCAGAGGTTGACAGAGTACAGTCTGCACAAGGAGAGGCAAGGAAGCAACCGCTTTGCCAAGGTCAGTGTGTGTGTGTGAGTGTGTGTTGTGTGTGTGTGTGTGTGTGTGTGTGTGAGTGTGAGTGTGAGTGTGAGTGTGAGTGTGAGTGTGAGTGTGTGTGTGTGTGTGTGTGTGTGTGTGTGTGTGTGCTAGATACCATCAGAGGGGGGAGCCAAGAAAAATGCTAAGCATCCCTCCCTCCCTCCGTCCGTCTCCACCTCTCCTCCCTCTCCCTCTCCCTCTCTCTCTCTCTCTCTCCCCCTCCTCCTCCTCCCCCAGGGCATGTCAGAGACCTTCTCCACCCTGCACGGGCTGGTCCATAAGGGGGTGAAGGTGGTGATGGACATCCCCTACGAGCTCTGGAACGAGACCTCCGCAGAGGTGGCCGACCTCAAGAAACAGGTACTTCCTGCTTCCTGTTGTCTATACTTCCTGCTTCCTGTTGTCTATACTTCCTGCTTGCAGCTTCCTGCTAAGCCTGTGTGTGTGTGTGTGGCAGTGTGACGTCATGGTGGAGCAGTATGAGGAGGTGTTGGAGGAGTGGTACAAGGGGAGCCAGCAGGAGGACCTCACCACCTACCTGTGTGAGAAACATGCCCTGAAGGGCCAGGACCAAGGTAACACACACACACACAACGTAAGCACACACACACAACGTAAACACACACACACAACATAAGCACACACTGACTCACACACACAAATAATGACTGTCCCTCCTCTCCCTTTCTGCCCTCCTCCTCCTCCTCCTCCCTTCTCTCTCCCTCCTCCTCCCTCGCTCCAGCCTGTCTGAAGGAGGAGTGGAACGGAAAGAAGGGAGACCAGGCGGCCATCGCGGAGGACAAGAAGAAGAAGAAGAAGAAGAAGGGGTTGAAGAAAGCGAAGGAGGGTGGAGGAGGAGAGGGTGGAGACGGGGAGGGAGAGAAGTCGCTGAAGAAGAAGAAAGAGAAGAAGGTGAAGAAGAGGAAGAGGAGCAAGGCTGCGGGGGTGCCGGAGGAGAGGGGGAAGGAGAGGGTGGAGGGAGGGGGGGCGTCGTCGGACGAGGACATCCAGGGGAAGGTGCCCCTGTCTGGGGGAAAGACTGAGCTGTGAGCCCCTGGAGGACAGGAGACTGCTCTCCTCTCTTATCCTCCTCCCCTCATCCCTCTCTTCTCCCCATCTCCTCTCTCCCTTCCTCTCCTTTCTTATCCTCCTCTCCTCCCCTCATCCCTCTCTCCTCCCCATCTCCTCTCCCTTCCTCTCCTCTCTTATCCTCCTCTCCTCTCTTATCCTCCTCTCCTCCCCTCATCCCTCTCTTCCCTCCTCCTCCTCTCTCTCCCCTCCTCTCCTCTCCTCTCTTATCCTCCTCTCCTCCCCTCCTCCCCTCTCCTCTCCCCTCCTCTCTTATCCTCCTCTCCTCCCCTCATCCCTCTCCTCTCCTTAGACATGTTTCCCTGACATGGTACTGAAACATCTCTGCTTTTATATGTGAAGGGTGAATGCAGTTTGTATGTGTGTGCAGTTTTTAAATAGACATTTGTAAATTCAAGTTCATGATCAAAATGGCCCCATGTTGTTTTATAAACCTCCCCAACCTGTTGTATTAGATCCCCTACCTCACCCTGTTCTGTTGCCCCCTACCTGTTCAGCCCCCCCTAACTACTTTACTCACGTGTGTGTGTGTGTGTGGGGGGGGGCTAGTGTCTGATCAGGAGTTGAACTTTGACCCCTAAAAGACCCCTTTTGAACCCTAACCCTTTATCATTTGCCATGAACTCTGATTAGTTTCTTGTAAAAAAAAAAAAAAGAGAAGCTTTGTCCGTAAAAGCTGCTATTTGTACTCTGGAGTGTGTGTGTGTGTGTGTGTGTGTGTGTGTGTGTGTGTGTGTGTGTGTGTGTGTGTGTGTGTGTGTGTGTGTGTGTGAGAGAGAGAGTGGTGTCTGTGAATTGTGAAAAAACAAGCTGGCTGTAGTGTTCAACCTCTTTCAGTAAAGGTGATTAAAAAGAAACAAGTGTCCATATCTGTGTGTGTACGTGCATGCCTGTGTGTGTACGTGCTTGGTCTATGATCACGTATGTGTTTCAACATCACATACAGTTAGGTCCATAAATATTTGGACATTGACACAATTTTCATCATTTTGGCTCTGTATACCACCACAATGGATTTGAAATGAAACAATCAAGATGTGCTTTAAGTGCAGACTTTCAGCTTTAATTTCAGGGTATTTACATCCAAATCAGGTGAACGGTGTAGGAATTACAACACATTTTATATGTGCCCCCCCCTTTTTAAGGGACCAAAAATAATTGGACAAACTAACATAATCATAAATCTAATTGTCACTTTTAATACTTGGTTGCAAATCCTTTGCAGTCAATGACAGCCTGAAGTCTGGAACCCATAGACATCACCAGACGCTGGGTTTCGTCCCTGTTGATGCTCTGCCAGGCCTCTACTGCAACTATCTTCAGTTCCTGCTTGTTCTTGGGGCATTTTCCCTTCAGTTTTGTCTTTAGCAAGTGAAATGCATGCTCAATTGGATTTAGGTCAGGTGATTGACTTGGCCATTGCAGAACATTCCACTTCTTTGCTTTAAAAAAAGTCTTTGGCTGCTTTCGCAGTATGCTTCGGGTCATTGTCCATCTGCACTGTGAAGCGCCGTCCTATGAGTTCTGAAGCATTTGGCTGAATCTGAGCAGATAATATTGCCAGAAACACTTCAGAATTCATCCTACTGCTTTTGTCAGCAGTCACATCATCGATAAATACAAGGGAATCAGTTCCATTGGCAGCCATACATGCCCACGCCATAACACTACCTCCACCATGCTTCACTGATGAGGTGGTATGCTTTGGATCATGAGCAGTTCCTTCCCTTCTCCATACTCTTCTCTTCCCATCATTCTGGTACAAGTTGATCTTGGTCTCATCTGTCCATAGGATGTTGTTCCAGAACTGTACAGGCTCTTTTAGATGTTTTTTGGCTAACTCTAATCTGGTCTTCCTGTTTTTGAGACTCACCAATGGTTTACATCTTGTGGTGAACCCTCTGTATTTACTCTGGTGAAGTCTTCTCTTAATTTTTTACTTTGACACAGATACACCTACCTCCTGGAGAGTGTTCTTGATCTGGCCAACTGTTGTGAAGGGGTTTTTCTTCACCAGGGAAAGAATTCTTCTGTCATCCACCACAGTTGTTTTCCGTGGTCTTCCGGGTCTTTTGGTGTTGCTGAGCTCACCAGTGCGTTCTTTCTTTTTAAGAATGTACCAAACAGTTGATTTGGCCACACCTAATGTTTTTGCTATCTCTCCGATAGGTTTGTTTTGATTTTTCAGCCTAACGATGGCTTGCTTCACTGATGGTGACAGCTCTTTGGACTTCATATTGAGAGTTGACAGCAACAGATTCCAAACACAAATACCATACTTGAAATGAACTCTCTTTTATCTGCTCCTTGTCAATGAAATAACAAACTCCCATGAGGGAATAACATACACCTGGCCATGGAACAGCTGAGCAGCCAATTGTCCAATTACTTTTGGTCCCTTAAAAAGGGGGGGGCCACATATAAAATGTATTGTAATTCCTACACCGTTCACCTGATTTGGATGTAAATACCCTGAAATTAAAGCTGAAAGTCTGCACTTAAAGCACATCTTGATTGTTTCATTTCAATTCCATTGTGGTGGTATACAGAGCCAAAATGATGAAAATTGTGTCAATGTCCAAATATTTATGGACCTAACTGTACATTGTTGTGTGTTGTTGTAAAGTTATTTGTAATGGGGTCTTTGTGACTGCACCTACCTAATGCTGTCATGTGGTGCAATGAAGGTTTGGGTGTCAACTTCAGCATGTTTCCATATTTCCACCTTGTAAGGATGAGATCTCTGTCTCCAGGCAGGCCGGAAGGATGAGATCTCTGTCTCCAGGCAGGCCGGAAGGATGAGATCTCTGTCTAAGGATGAGATCTCTGTCTCCAGGCAGGCCGGAAGGAGGCACGACAACTAGGAAAGGGTTGACTTGGTTTATTAGCAACAACGTCGGATCATGCCACCAATCCATGACAGAGTGGCTAGTATGAGTGAGAAACATGTCTCAGAAGTCCTTTATAAATGGCTGGAGTATACAAATATAGTAACCACCAAAACATGCCCTTAAACATTTACATTTAGTCATTTAGCAGACGCTCTTATCCAGAGCGACTTACAGTAAGTACAGGGACATTCCCCCCGAGGCAAGTAGGGTGAAGTGCCTTGCCCAAGGACACAACGTCATATGGCAGAGCCAGGAATCGAACCGGTAACCTTCAGATTACTAGCCCGACTCCCTAACCGGTCAGCCACCTGACTCCCTAACGGTACACATTCCACAACGTAATGCACAGGAGAAACAACACACAGGTGATGCGTCATAACTCATTGTTTGTACTATTCTCTGCATCTTGCTCTTTCCCAAAAGGTTGACCAGAGCACATTCCCTGATCTATATGTGTATTGTCAAAGGCCCGCTACGTGACCTCTTGACCACAGCAAGAGACAACCTCACATTTGTATAGAAAATCTGCACACCTCATCCAGAAAGTCTTCATAAGTGTTCATCCTTGGTTGGTAATAGTTAACGTTCTCATCTTCCTTTCCCTCTTCATTTAACATGAATAGCAGAGACTCATGAGAATCCTTAAAATCATTTAAAGCAAGGTGAAACGCTTCCACACTCATTTACGCTTTCAACATATCCTCCATCAAAAAAGGCTTTTATTTCATTCATTCTGCGGGTCTTCTGGATGCATGTAATGAATTTAAATGCTCGCTTGCATTTTCTAGAGGTATTTTTTCAGATATTTCATCTGCCATCGTTCTATTTAATTCACAACAATTATTCAACTTACAATGTATATTTCATCCACAAAGAATGTTCAAAATAGTTCGTAATTAATTGTACCATAGGCTGTAGCAATTGGCGGCTCTGTGTTGTTCAATTAGGCCAGTAGAACGCTCATCGGTGTCTCAATCTCGTTTATACATCCCCCGCTGGTTAAAGTTAGTTTTATATATTACACATCAGGTGACTTGTCAAGTAGGCCCTAGCCTTTTAATTTTCACAGTATTGTGTTATGAATTCCGTTTCTTTGTTTATAACATTTGCGCATCCACATTTAGAATAAACAATTGCATGGAACGTCAGCTCGTTATGAATTCCCAGTGGCTACTCACGACGTGCGGATCTAGGAGATTAATCCCTCCAAGCGAGCTGTTCTTGCTGTCCGGATGCAATGGAAAGTGAAACGGAATATCCAATCTGTCTGTCGAGCTTTACTTTCTGATTTTAATCCATGACGAAGTTTTTGACTTTGTTGTCGTGACTTCTTTAGTGGTAGTATAGGCACTGCCCAAGATAGAAACGGGTTTCGGACGCAAACAGTTCAAATTAGGCTAAAGGTTTCCAATAC
This sequence comes from Osmerus eperlanus, assembly GCF_963692335.1. NCBI lineage: Eukaryota > Metazoa > Chordata > Actinopteri > Osmeriformes > Osmeridae > Osmerus > Osmerus eperlanus. Next base: position 151,200 of record NW_026911394.1, on the reverse strand, counting down.
ACTGGCTTCCTGGCATAAGCATTCTTCGATATCCAGGAATAATGTGCAACAAATTATATTTATTGTTCATTCAATTATACAAACGAGACTATATGTGTGGTCAAAAACTTTACGGCCCCCCCAAGGACACCGTCCTTCAAGGTCCAATTATCTACATTTAAGTCAGCTGTGCACGCTCTACTGTGCCATTAATTAACCAGAGAGGGGGGGGGGGCTGTAATCAAATAATCAAATAATGTAAGGTAAAACAGTACACATCATAAAATGAGAATGTGATATTCATATATCAATAATAGAATCAACATAATAAATAAATGTATCTAACAAAGGCATATGTGCCTTTTGTCATGATCGTTTAACCACATAATTCTACAGTTACTATACGGGCCTTTTTAAGTTTCTCGAAGTTTCTAGTCTTTTATTGTCAGATGCACAGAACAACACAGGGTCAGACTGGGCACTGAAATTCTTATGACAAGACAACGCAAAGCAACCTGGCATAACATAACATATAAGTACAAAGAACATAGATTACATCTATGATAAGCTAAAATATAGTGAACCTCCTAATATACAATAATATACCATATTCAATACAGTATACTAAACCTCTAAATACACATAATACACATAATAACCTATACTAACCTTATAAACCTATACTAACCTAAGACAAGTGAAGTACAATTACTGCAATATTGCTGATAGTGCAACCAGTAGCTGAAAGTGACAGTGTGTAAAGTGACTAGTGAGGAGTGTATCAGAATACATGTGGTTTAACATGTAGCTTTAGATCAGCCTCTCTCCATAGCACATCGTTCCTCCTTATTAACACAGCAAGTCTATTTTAATAGTGCTCAACGATATGTTTATTGTGTAAAAGGCAGACTTGCTTTGACACTTGTAAGAGTGCATGTCTAGGACTAACACCATACAACCATCAACACTGATGGGGAGAAGAAAAACTGAACGATAGAGGCATTAGTGAAAACTGAACTTTAATTCTCCCACAGATTAACACAGCCAGTTAACACAAAGATACACGTACATACAGATACAGAATTTACTCTGTTTATTCTTTTCAATCATACACTGTTGAGGCTACAATCAGATATTACTGTATGACACAAGAGACAAGACAAGCGTATTGAGAAGGAATATAACATTTCAAATGCAAATGTCTTAACATTCAAACAGTCAAACAATTAGAGGTTCAGTTATTTTGTTATTAAATGCACTTTGTTATGCAAGTCACTCCACAAATCACTATGATATCACTGATCCACACAGTTTACAAAAGCAGATTATAAAAGGTTAAATTCCAAAGCATCTCACAGCAATATTTAAAGATGTTAAACTCCTCTCTCAGGTGACTCGAGAGCTGAGGAGGAGTTCAACAGCCTACAGAAACTCCTCAGAGTGTATTTATTCATTATTGTTCACCAAGAAACGTCTTATTTTATATTCCCTGTCTGCGGTTCTTGATCTCCTCCAGCTTCTGAGCTTTCTGCTGCTGCTTGTTTGCCTTCAGTTTCTTTATGATGAAGTCCAGGTGATCATGGATGGTCGATGAATGAACATTCAGAGCTATGGCTTCTAGACTGACCACACACTCGAAGGCCTCCATCACTAGTCTGTTTTGCTCATCCTGAAGCTCTTTCATCTCTGCCTCAAGTCCTGACAACAAACTCTGCTCCTGGCCGGCTAACTTTGTCTTGGTTTCATATTTCTTCTTCATTTCTTCCACTGTCTTCCAAACCACCCTGGTTTTGGTCACGTACTTGAAATTCTGCTTAACATGATGAGTGTAGGAACACCTGCCCGTACAGGAAGTACACGATGACCCCCTCATGACTTCACACCACCAGGGAGATACTGCCAGGGTGCAGCCTGGATGGTGGCAGTTCTCCTCACACCTAGAGCAGGTGACAGCCTTGTTGTCCCACCAGGCGTTTATTGTTTCTCTCACCTTGTAGACCTCTTCAACCGGGATAGTGAAGTTTTTATTTGTCTCAATATCTTTTTTGTGGAGTTCTAAATCAATTTTTATCTTCTCAATGCTCTTTTGCTTTTTTTCTGAAAGCTCGATACGTTCCTTCATGTTCTGAATGCAAGCCCTCAGCCTGATGTGCTCTGTCATAACCTCAATGGTCATCCTCAACTTCTGAGGTTCTGTTTTATTCAGGAAGTTGAAGAATTGTTCATTTCCATCCGCCGAAACTTCCCATGCCTCCTCATATTTCTTCTTAGTTGCACACTCGATGAACTTATTCTGGTGGTTGTTGAACAGGAAGTGAACTGGTTTTCCATTCTTATCTTTGGCACATTTGATGTCAGCATCTTCAATAGCCTGCAGGGCATCGGTAGGTGGCATTCCATCAGAGTGAGTCATGAGGAACACTATGTTGTTCTCCATGTCTTTACCAAACAGAGACGCAACTTCATTAAACACGTATTTCTGTTGGTCATCAAGACGGTTTGTACTTGACTTCAACAAGAAACCCACGGCATCAATTTCATGAATTCTGTTTTCACATCTGAACAAATCATGCAGTTTGTCAACTATGATTTCATCTTCTTGGACTCCTTCTGTGTCTGCAAACCCCGGGGTGTCGATGATGGTGAGGGAATAAGGAACTCTACGTCCTTCAAACCCAAAGATCTGGTACATGGTGACCGTTGATGTTTGACTCTTAGATTGGCTTTTTCCTGTTTTCTCCTCTATCATCTCAAACCAGACCTTGTCCTCCATCTCTACTCCCATGACATAGTTGGTCATGTTGTTGATCATGGTTGACTTCCCTGTTCCTGTCTGTCCCACCAGCAGGATGGTTTTATTAACCTTACTGTGATCTCTCTCTCCAAAGGTCCATCTTCTGAGTCTAGACTCTTCCTCGCTCATTCCATCCAGACTCTCTTTCTCTGGCTTCAGTTGATACCGAGCAGGAGGTCCTGGGTGGATCTGGAAGCTTGTACGAATAACATCCGTAAAGTTGATATGTCTAAACAAATTGAAGAATCGCACCATTTCTCTGTTTTTAATGTTCCACGAGATCTCGTAGGCCGACTATTTGTCTGCTGTGACGGTTATTCTGAAAGTTGTTTATCAGGAAATAAACAAATTGGTTTCTCTTGTTTTTTCTTCTGACTTCCGTGTTCCGGTCTGTTCTATCAGCAGGATGGTTCTATTCGCCTTCTGGGGATCTCTCACTCCAAAGAAATAATGTCTTGGAACTTTGATTTAACTTCACTCTTCCTAAGAAGAATATGGAGATGACTGTAAGAATTTGGTAGCTTGTGGGAGGTATTTCAAGCTTGAAATACCACAATGGTGTGGTGCCATATAAGAATTTAGACAGAACATTCTGTCAGTTTACAAGTTATTAGGTTTAACAACCTACTGAATTTTCTTTTAAACAAATATTTTGCCTAACTTGGCATATCCCAGAGAAAAGTTTTACCTTTTTTTTTTACAATTCACAAAAATCTATGATGGTACCTCATTAAATGTGAGGTACCATTTCATGAAGTGAAAGTTTATGATTGTTAATGACAAGAAATAATAATTAATTAGGAAAATTATAAACAAAAAGATCAAGAATAATGAGAGAAAAGGTAAATCTTTACATACCTGTAAGTGTAATTAATTGTGAACCTGTTGTTTTTAGGAAGAAACACACAACAAGTTTAACAATAATTATTCGAAGTGGCTCTCTGTCAGAGAGAGAGAGAGAGAGAGAGAGAGAGAGAGAGAGAGAGAGAGATGTGGAGTGATGGGTGGGTGGGTACCGTCTCTCTTAAAGAGGTTGACAGATCCTCCCATCTCTGATGTGCCCTCCTCTCCCCTCACCTGGTCACATGGTTTCAGAGAAACAGACAAGTTCTGTCTGACACTTCCTTCAGAGTTATCTTGTGTAACCTGAACACGTGAACATACTAAACAAAGGTACTATTGTTAACAATAGATCATGTTTACACTTGCATATATGCCAACCCATACTGGTATGAAAACACAACCTCTTGATGCAACCCAAAAAAGATACCACATTATGTTTTAAATAATCTAATTTAACAGTTGTAGAGGTATATGGTATCTCACAACAATCCTGGTTGTTTAATCTTCTCTGACACTTCAGACAAACTGCAACGAAGAAGTTTGCTGACAGGTATGTCGAAATATACTATACATCAAAAGCACTCATTACCATACTCCTGCTAAAATCTGATCTGAATCTAGGTGAATCTAGGTGCCACATTGACATAGAGCTCTGGAAAGAATGGAGAGACCACAGCAACTTTTTTTTCATAAAAAAGTTGAGAAGGACAATTTGAGTGAGGAACAGAAGGGTCAAATTGAAGACACCCATAGTTGCCCCTCACTGCTGTTGTGCTCCTAGAGCAGGAAGTATTTTATCTAGATGTCAGAGGAATGAGAGCATCTTTATGCGACCTAATGATGCCTCTCTCTCTCCCTTCTGATAAATCATGTGATGTTTGTGGACGTTGGGAACAACTACTTTCCTGGTTACATTCCAAACAGGGTGGAACAGCATCACACAGACAATAGATAATATTTATGCATTTATAATCTCCTTTCTGTCTTTACTGGGCTTCTTTGTAATCAACTGTTTGTTCTGGAAACGTTCCCAAAGTTAAACAGTGAAATGTTGATGTAGAAGTGATCCAACTAGTTGCTCCAGCTTGGAAAGTAAATTAGTTACACCTGTCCTGATTGTGTTGCCAGTACGGCTCTCCTTCAGATGAATAATTAAATAAGTATATTGTAAAAAACACATCACATATATAGACTTCTAACGTGTTCCTATAATGTTGGTTCGTAAGATGAACAAATACTACATGTACTGAAGAAGACAGGGTTTTCACACTCAATCCATCACACCTGAGTTACTGTAAGTCTGTTTCTCTGAAGTCATGTGACTTGATGAGCGGGGGAGAGAGGGAGGAGGAGGAGGGTACAAGGACACAAAGCAAGAGAGGCATGAGCACCTCATGATGAACTTGACACCCACAAACATAAGCGAGTATTCTGTAAGCAGGGATCAGGGCATTAGGCTCAGTAAGAGGAGGTCAGAGGTCATATCAGTTCTTCAGTCTCACAGACAACAGGAGCTCCCGCGTTGCTGAGAAGGTGATTGGCTGCAATCTGCCTACCTACATCAAAAAAGGCTTTTATTTCATTCATTCTGCGGGTCTTCTGGATGCATGTAATGAATTTAAATGCTCGCTTGCATTTTCTAGAGGTATTTTTTCTGATATTTCATCTGGCATCGTTCTATTTAATTCACAACAATTATTCAACTTATAATGTATATTTCATCCACAAAGAATGTTCAAATTAGTTCGTAATTAATTGTACCATAGGCTGTAGCAATTGGCGGCTCTGTGTTGTTCAATTAGGCCAGTAGAACGCTCATCGGTGTCTCAATCTCGTTTACACATCCCCCGCTGGTTAAAGTTAGTTTTATATATTACACATCAGGTGACTTGTCAAGTATGCCCTAGCCTTTTAATTTTCACAGTATTGTGTTATGAATTCCGTTTCTTTGTTTATAACATTTGCGCATTTGCGCATCCACATTTAGAATAAACAATTGCATGGAACGTCAGCTCGTTATGAATTCCCAGTGGCTACTCACGACGTGCGGATCTCGGAGATTAATCCCTTATCAGCTTATTTTGCCTGGTCGTGTTTTCCTGCTTGTTTGGTTGCTGTAGCATCACCTGTAGCATCACCTGTAGCATCATCTGTAGCATCACCTGTAGCATCACCTGTAGAGTGCTGATCTAATAAAAGGTCTTGCTGTGAAGAAGCTTGTGTGTAGTTCCTGTTTCAGACACTAGGTGGCAGCTGCCTGTTGTCATAGAGACCAACTGATAACTCACTAAAACATTTTATAACAACAAGCATAAACCCCTGATGAGGTGTTGGCCCGCGTGAGTCCAGTCATTTTCTCTGACCAGGTAGATACAGGATCTGACCCAGGTACATACAGGATCTGACCCAGGTACATACAGGACCTGACCCAGGTACATACAGGACCTGACCCAGGTAGATACAGGATATGACCCAGGTACATACAGGATCTGATAAAGGAAGGATGACAGAAGGGATGGAACGAGAAACGGAGAGAGGGAGAGAGGGAGAAAGGGAGAGAGGGGAGGATAACGATGTAATTGAAATGCCCAGTGTTTTTCAGTAGCAGGGTCTATTTTTCTGTGTGGATGAATACACTTAGGATAGCACACACACATGTAGAGAACACACACACAAACATACAAACTCACGCACACACATGCACACACACATTCACACGCATAGTTGGAACACACTCCCTCCCTCTCCCTCCTCCCCTCTCTTTACCTCCCTCCCTCTCCCTCCTCCCCTCTCTTTACCTCCCTCCCTCTCCCTCCTCCCCTCTCTTTACCTCCCTCCCTCTCCCTCCTCCCCTCTCTTTACCTCCCTCCCTCTCCTTCCCTCCTCTTCTTGAGACAGCAGGATGTGTTCAGCAGGGTGCAGGATGTGCTGCTCAACATTAGGGTCTGTTTCCGACTGTGTGCGTTTGTGGTAGCGTGTGTATGTGTGTGTGTATCTCATAATATCATCAGCCCCCCTGCTGGTTAGTCAGTGTGTGTGTGTGTGTGTGTGTGTGTGTGTGTGTGTGTGTGTGTGTGTGTGTATGAGTGTGTGTGTGTATGAGTGTGTGTGTGTATGAGTGTGTGTATATCATGGTATCCGCCCCCCTGCAGTCAGTCAGCAGCCAGACAGGATGGAGTTCACACCACTCTGCTTCATGCTCTGTGTCTGCTGTTCCATCCTCTCACCTCTCTGCTGCTGTGAGTACTGTTCCACTGTTCTATCCTGGTTCTTCTGTTCTATCCTGGTTCTACTGTTCTATCCTGGTTCTACTGTTCTATCCTGGTTCTAATGTTCTATCCTGGTTCTAATGTTCTACTGTTCCATCCTCTCACCTTTCTGCTGCTGTGAGTACTGTTCTACTGTTCTATCCTGGTTCTACTGTTCTATCCTGGTTCTAATGTTCTATCCTGGTTCTAATGTTCTACTGTTCCATCCTCTCACCTTTCTGCTGCTGTGAGTACTGTTCTACTGTTCTATCCTGGTTCTAATGTTCTATCCTGGTTCTAATGTTCTACTGTTCCATCCTCTCACCTTTCTGCTGCTGTGAGTACTGTTCTACTGTTCTATCCTGGTTCTACTGTTCTATCCTGGTTCTAATTTTCTATCCTGGTTCTAATGTTCTACTGTTCCATCCTCTCACCTTTCTGCTGCTGTGAGTACTGTTCTACTGTTCTATCCTGGTTCTACTGTTCTATCCTGGTTCTAATGTTCTATCCTGGTTCTACTGTTCTACTGTTCCATCCTCTCACCTCTCTGCTGCTGTGAGTACTGTTCTACTGTTCTATCCTGGTTCTACTGTTCTATCCTGGTTTTACGGTTCTATCCTCACAGCTCTTTGCTTAGCTTACAGAGCATGTTTCTCAATTCAGGTTGAAAGTTGTTTCTGATGTGAAGTACAGTTGACAGCTGTGATCTCCTCTCTCTCTGTGTTGCCTGTGCTCTCCTGCATCTCTCTCTCCTGCAGTCTCTCTGAGGGTCAGTCCCAGCAGATCTCAATTCTTCAAGTTAGAGACTGTCTCCCTGAGCTGTGAGGATCAGGGGAGCTCTGCTGGAGGGAGGGTGAGGAGGAACACCACAGCAGGAAGGTCTACAGAGTGTGGAGCACGCTGGGGGAAGCAAACAGGCTCCTCCTGCATCATCATTGGTGTGATCCCATCAGACAGTGGAGTGTACTGGTGTGAGTCTGAATCAGGAGAACACAGCCATGCTGCCAACATCACAGTACATGGTACGTTCACATGGTCTGAATAAACCACTGTTGTTTCATAGGATTCTCTGGAAAGATCATTTGAATCTGTCTCCTCTGTTGTAGATGGAGCTGTGATCCTGGAGAGTCCTGTCCTCCCTGTGAACCAGGGACAAGCTGTGACTCTACGCTGTAGATACCAGACACCTCCCTCTGACCTCACAGCTGCCTTCTACAAGGATGGATCTCTGGTCAGGACTGAGGCTGCAGAAGAGATGACCATCCCTGCTGTGTCTACATCTGATGCAGGGTTGTACAGGTGCAGCAACTCTGAGCTGGGAGGATCTCCAGAGAGCTGGCTGGCTGTGAGAGGTGAGACTTTCTTTTAAATATGATTTCACTGGATGAATGTTTGAAACTGTTAGCTGAATAATAATGAGATTATCATTTAGATAAATTTCTTTTTTAGTTTAGCTTGTCTTGGGAGTAATCAGTTCCAAAGACCACAATGTTACAAGTACATCTGATGATTTATATTTCCTTCTTCAAGTCCCCCCTCCCTCCCCCTCCCCCCCTCCCTCCTCCCCCTCCCTCCCTGTGCTGGTCTCTCTGCTGGTGGCTGGTCTCTCTGTCTCTCTGGTCTCTGTGCTGGTTCTGCTCCTCTGGAAGAGACGTAAAGGTGAGACTCCCTGTTAATTCACTGTGTTTACATATATAGTCATTTAATAACACTTGTTCACAGTATTCTCTGCTGTGTGTGTGTTTGTGTATGTGGTATGTGTGTGTGGTGTGTATGTGTGTGTGTGTGTGTGTGTATGTGTGTGTGTGTGTGGGTGTGTGTGGGTGGGTGTGTGTGGGTGTGTGTGTGGGTGTGTGTGTGATGTGTGTTTACGCTGGTGTTTGTGTTCCTCCAGGTCGTGGTGAGGTAGACTCAGACAGAATACAGAACCCAGCAGGAGGAGAGAGAGAGAGCGGTAGAGAGAGGTAGACACACAGGAGGAGAGAGAGGGGTAGAGAGAGCTAGACACAAACAGGAGAGAGAGAAATAGAGAGAGGTAGACACACAGGAGAGAGAGATAAAGAGAGGTAGACACACAAAGGAGAGAGAGAGGTAGAGAGAGGTAGACACACACAGGAGAGAGAGGGGTAGAGAGAGGTAGACACACACAGGAGAGAGACAGGTAGAGAGGTAGACACACAAGAGGAGAGAGAGGTAGAGAGAGAGCTAAATAGACAGAGAGATGTATCTGACCAGTGTCGATGTTCCTCAGAGAGACAGAGAGATGTATCTGACCAGTGTCGATGTTCCTCAGAGAGACAGAGAGATGTATCTGACCAGTGTCGATGTTCCTCAGAGAGACAGAGAGATGTATCTGACCAGTGTCGATGTTCCTCAGAGAGACAGAGAGATGTATCTGACCAGTGTCTATGTTCCTCAGAGAGACAGAGAGATGTATCTGACCAGTGTCGATGTTCCTCAGAGAGACAGAGAGATGTATCTGACCAGTGTCGATGTTCCTCAGAGAAACAGAGAGATGTATCTGACTAGTGTCGATGTTCCGCAGAGAAACAGAGAGATGTATCTGACCAGTGTCGATGTTCCTCAGAGAGACAGAGAGATGTATCTGACCAGTGTTGATGTTCCTCAGAGAGACAGAGATGTATCTGACCAGTGTCGATGTTCCTCAGAGAAACAGAGAGATGTATCTGACCAGTGTCGATGTTCCTCAGAGAAACAGAGAGATGTATCTGACCAGTGTCGATGTTCCTCAGAGGGACAGAGAGATGTATCTGACTAGTGTTGATTTTCCTCAGAGAGAAAGAGAGATGTATCTGACCAGTGTCGATGTTCCTCAGAGAGACCCCCTCCAGCAGCAGAGCCTGTCTACTCAGCAGTGGGGACAGACACAGGTGAGACACACACACAAACACACACATACACACACACACACACTCACACACAAACACACACATGTATACACACATACACAAACACATCATACACACACATACATCTTCTGTCCTGTGTCAGGTCCAGCAGGAACCAGTAGTTACGTGACCTACTCTATCATCAACCTCAGACACCACACACCACAGAAGAAGAGAGGTGGGTGGGGCTTACAGACCAGGGGCATTGTGGGAATTAGGAGGAAGATTTCTGATCTACTGGAGGTGTGGATACATGTATGCAGATAGTTTTATGTAGTGTGTCTATGTGTGTATGTGTGTGTGTGTCTCTGTGTGTCTATATGTGTGTGTGTGTGTGTTCCAGAGAAGCCCCTCCCCCCAGAGCCTGATGTCATCTACTCCTCAGTGAGACCAGGCTGAGCTGTAGGTACCAAACTGAACCCCCCCTCTGGACCAGCACCCCCCCCCCCCCATCCTCTGTACCAGTATGACCAATCAGAACTCTTAGCTAAAAAGTTGCACTTGCTAGGCTGAGGTTCCGGGATCGAGGAGAAGGATGAGATGTTGCACATGCACATAACAACACAATACGCACACACACACACACGAATGCACATAGCAACAGATACACAAACACAAACACACACATGAATGCACATAGCAACAGATACACACACACACACACACACACATGAACAGCAACACACCACAGACACACACACCTCTCAGTACATGTTTTCAAAGAGTTTTCCATACGTGGTTTACCACCCTCTCTACTTCTCAGCCTCTGTCTACAGGGCCCCCAATCTGTGCCCCTCACCTTTCAAACCTCTAAGACCATCTTCTTGAGAACAGAGGGTGTACTGATCAGAAGCAGGGTTATTTCTAGATGAGAAAGAATGCTCTCGTTTAGCTGTGGTAGACCGCTCTCTCTGTCCTAGCAGTCTGCTTGCATGCAACCTGCTCTTTACCGCAAGGCAGAGGTTGGAACTGACGTACAAAGTAGCTCATCGAAACTCTGCCGTTTGACCAGACACTTGAACAAACTCTTTGTAGCTGTCTGTTTGAGGTGAAGCGCTGTGTTTCTGCTGGTCAGAACTGTGGGGAAGAGCCTCTCTACTTGTCAACTCACAGACACACCAGCCAGTAAGATTACATCTAACAGCCAATTCAAGGATGGACTTTCTAACTGCAACTGTGACCTGAACAGCTTCCAGCTGTATGGACCCAGACGTGTGTTGTCATTGTGGCTGTTGTTGTTTACAGACTAGTAAACATGTCACTGATGAAGAGGCCTGTTGTTGTTTACAGACTAGTAAACATGTCACTGATGAAGAGGCCTGTTGTTGTTTACAGACTAGTAAACATGTCACTGATGAAGAGGCCTGTTGTTGTTTACAGACTAGTAAACATGTCACTGATGAAGAGGCCTGTTGTTGTTTACAGACTAGTAAACATGTCACTGATGAAGAGGCCTGTTGTTGTTTACAGACTAGTAAACATGTCACTGATGAAGAGGCCTGTTGGAGACTGTACCTGTAATAACTTTAACCCGTCTTGTGTTGTTGATTTAGTATCAGCTTATTTTGCCTGGTCATGTTTTCCTGCTTGTTTGCTTTCTGTAGCATCACCTGTAGAGTGGTGATCTAATAAAAGGTCTTGCTGTGAAGAAGCTTGTGTGTAGTTCCTGTTTCAGACACTAGGTGGCAGCTGCCTGTTGTCATAGAGACCAACTGATAACTCAGTAAAACATTTTATAACAACATGCAGTTAGTTAGTCCAGTCATGTTCTCTGACCCAGGTACATACAGGATCTGACCCCGGTACATACAGGATCTGACCCAGGTACATACAGGATCTGACCCAGGTAGATACAGGATCTGACCCAGGTAGATACAGGATCTGACCCAGGTAGATACAGGATCTGACCCAGGTAGGAGATAAGTAAGGCTGGGTGTCACCCTGCCCCCACCTCTCATATGCTAAAATCTGGAGTTGCTGGACGGAGTCTCTACTTGATGGCTCTCACACCTCACTGTGTACAACTGTAATTCCATTGGAATTGGTATAATTTGATTAATGTTAGTACAGTGTTCAGTTTACCCATCTTCCTTTAAACATAGCAGAATAGTTTAGGTTGTTTGGCAAATATTAAACCCCCTACACCTCTGCCCAAGTTTGACCAATGTATTAAAAAACACTATTTTACAGCAGTTATCAGTAAACGCTGTACAACTAGATTCACACAGAGGCCAGGCTAAGCGTGAATGTGGGGCTAGCCCCTCTCTCACAATGCACATGTACATTGTACATGTGAAAATATGAACACGCATGCTCAGAATGCTAGTGTGACTAAGTAAAGTAAGAAGCTCCGTGCCACCTTTCTCTTCAAGTGAGCCCTCAGACTTGGTGAGCGAAAGGTAGAGAGAGCTAGACACACACAGGAGGAAAGAGAGGTAGAGAGAGGTAGACACACACAGGAGAGAGAGAGGTAGACACACACAGGAGAGAGAGAGGTAGAGAGAGCTAGACACACACACAGGATGAAAGAGAGTTAGACACACACAGGAGAGAGAGAGGTAGAGAGAGCTAGACACACACACAGGATGAAAGAGAGTTAGACACACACAGGAGAGAGAGAGGTAGAGAGAGGTAGACACACACAGGAGAGAGAGAGGTAGAGAGAGGTAGACACACACAGGAGAGAGAGAGGTAGAGACACACAGGAGAGAGAGAGGTAGAGAGAGGTAGACACACACAGGAGAGAGAGGTAGAGAGAGGTAGACACACAGGAGCCTTGGTGAGTGAAAGCTTATTTTAACGTCCTGCCTTTGGTGGTGCTGGTTGGTGCATTGGTCATATTTTTGGGCTGGATCGATTGATATAGATGGTGACGAGTGTCAGTGCTTATCTACTAAGGTTGTTGTCATAGAATGGATCTGTATCCCTAAAAAGTTGTCTTTCCGCTTCGTTGTGGCCTTCAGTGGTGTTGAGCTCATGGCTGTTCCCTTATGGCCCTGTAGGCACATTGGTTCTGAGCTTGGTTGCATTTCTAATTTAGGTTTGTAAATATGACAGTGGTAATTTTACATGTGTGTGAGAGAGAAGGAGAGCAATTACACAAGAAGGTCTCTGTCTCTCTCTCTCTCTCTCTCCAGTATGTGTACTACAACCACGATGTTTGTTGATGTGTTAAGGGACTACTTAATTACAAGAGGACGGTAATCAAATACAATTTTACTTGTAGATATTGAATTGCCATTTGTACAAGCAATGTCACTGTCACAATGTAATGAGTGCTTTTGTGTGTCGTATTAATTAAAGTATACATCAGCATATCTGTACAGTGGCTAAGCTGGAAACATCAGCAGTCTGGCTGCTCACCACAAGTTAGGAAGGTTCCCAAAAGAAAGAAGTGATTCCAGTTTCTGACCATGTTTCCTCATTCTACTGCTACTTTTGATAATCATCTTTTAAGTTTTCTTACATTTCAAATACTACATAACATATGTTTAGTTGTTCAGGTTACACAAGGTAACACTAAGGAGGTGTCGATGCCACTTCTAAATCGCTTAGGATAAGAGCTTCTGATTAATGAAGAACATTTGTTACCAAGGTAACTAAGCATGCTACATAAGTAGACAGAAACACCAGATTTTATACATTTCTGCAGATTCATCATGTTTCTCACAAAGTTCAAATATAAACCACTGAATCCACTGGTACAACCAGCAAATACACTGAGACTAGTCTGCTCTGAACATGACACATCCATAACAAATACCTTGGGGACATTTCTAACAATTACTACTAATCTCAAAATCACAAAAACATGATAAAGTGACAGCACACCATATGCAAACAGTGGTACATAAATATGTTATCTGCTTTTTTTAAGTACACAATATCCATATTTCCTACTTTGTGTAAAAAAATCAATTACAAAATCTGACCAAGAAAAAATCTAGTGAACTTTTGGCAAGTGAAGCAGATGGTTAAATTTTGAGTTGATATCTGAACTGACCAGTTTAACATAGGCAATGTAATGAGTGCTTTTGTGTGTCGTATTAATTAAAGTATACATCAGCATATCTGTACAGTGGCTAAGCTGGAAACATCAGCAGTCTGGCTGCTCACCACAAGTTAGGAAGGTTCCCAAAAGAAAGAAGTGATTCCAGTTTCTGACCATGTTTCCTCATTCTACTGCTACTTTTGATAATCATCTTTTAAGTTTTCTTACATTTCAAATACTACATAACATATGTTTAGTTGTTCAGGTTACACAAGGTAACACTAAGGAGTTGTCGATGCCACTTCTAAATCGCTTAGGATAAGAGCTTCTGATTAATGGAAACAATGTGAAATGTAATGTCATGCAAAACAATACATGATTCACTGTAATGGACTGCTGTTGAATCAAGCTGCCTATGCCAGTCATCACTTTTACTTCATTTTCAAAATATATAAGAATGGCACCTGTATCATTGACTCTTCTGAGTGTGAAAGGTTGTTTGCATTGTTTAGGTGATCTTTCTCAGAAATCACCTGACTAGGAGGGAAGGAGAGAGGAGGGGACAAAATGGGCGTATCTCTGAACTCTATAAAACTGAGAACTTGTCTCTCCCCATCTTTACTTGTCTCTCTTTCTGACAGAGAATCACAGCCTTCATTATTAAACTCTTTCTCTGACAATTCAAACCACGGTGAAGACGTTTCTTATTGATCCATCTTCCAGGTAGGTTGAGATCTACTTTTACACACACAAAAACATTAATTAGCATTGGATATCTGTCATGGACTCAATGTGCAGCAAATAGCTGTTTATTTACAGTAGGAAGTAACAAGAAAACATTTAGGAAAATGTTAACATCTAGATATTTATAAAATGTTAATGTGACCAAATCAGTTTGGATTTCAGACTTTGGACTGTATTACCCGAACTGTGTGTGTGTGCGTATAATGTGTGCGCAAGTTTGAAGTATTGCGTGTAATTCTGGACAGTGCCGGTCCGAGCACATTTGGCGCCCTAAGCAAGATTTATCACCAGCACCCCCTCCCACACACACACACACAGTTTTATATTCGAGACTCAACAAACATTCATATTCGTACCTTCCCTGTCATATTTAGGGACCGGGGTAAAAGAGTAGACAGCCTGAATGCCTAAAAACCTAGCAGACATTTGAATACACACGGTTTTCTGTGTTTCTTCAATATCTTTGTCAAAATCCACCATACAAACTTCAAACTTGTTGAACATTCTTCTACTACTAGCTGACCAAGTTGTCCAACCTTCGGTTTGGTGATACAGTTTGTTATTGATTAACCAATAAATAGAAAATAAATAAATAGAAAATAAATCAATGTAAACACTTTTGACACAACTTTTCAGTGTTTCCTCAACATCTTTGATTTAAGGCTTTAATAATGTGCCATAATAATGTAATTTTGAGTTAAAATGTCTTAATTTGGGGGTATTCCAAATAAACATTGATTATAAACGATTATAAACGGTTAATATGACTGCGATTAAATCAGCATATACTTCTGCCACGGGGTGCCACTCCTCCTGCCACCCTCTTGCCACCCCATGAATATTTTTCTAAATCCGCCTATGTCGCCTATAGGAAGGACCGGCATTGATTCTGGATAAAACATTGACTGTAAATTACATTGACAGCGTTACAGCTCCTCCAAAGTGAAGCCAAAACATCTTTATCGCCCCCTGGTGGCTGGCTGCAGTATAGGTTATAAGTCCTGCCCTTGTTAGTGAATGGGACATGAGCCAAACAAAAAAGTTCTTGAGTGCATGTTTTTTCCAAAGATGGTTTCTGTAATTTTAGGTCGTTTTTATCACGCTGATGTCTGTTCAAGTGCTCATCAGTTTGTTTTTAATTTGTTATTTGACGATATTAAAAGTGGTTAGCGAGTGCTTGTGATTGGGTCAGGCCAGTGAATGAGTGAGACCTCGATACCGTGGCTCCACCACACATCACTACTGCACAGACTCTGGCTCCAAATGACATCACCAGGGCAAAATGGCTTCATTCTTGTACAGTTGGAGGAAGCCTGAGACCTGTCGTCCATTCTTTTGACAGTCTATGGCTGTTTATCAATCCACGTTTTCTCCGTTCTTGTGTTCTTGCAAACTCGTTTTACGTCATATTTCATTGCCCAACTATGGTTCCAATCCAAAGAACACAAGTCACCAAGAATGCCAAAAATACCCGGAAATGTTCTTGATCCGCCCCTTTTATCGAGGATGCATCGGATGGTGACTTGGCCAGTGAGAACCATAGAGTTAATATAACTAGAGGAAGCAACTTTTGTCTTCCAAGATGGCGTCCCCATTCATTTCTATTAAAAGTGCTCAGTGGCGCAGTGAGGCAAGCGAGAGTACGAAACTGGACCGCGCCATCTTTCCACTTCCGACTCTTCCGGTCTAGCTTTAAACAGTGGCTCTTTTTTTCCCTAGCTCCGAGACCTCGTGCACGCTTGCAACTAGCTGTACACGTCATACTTTGCGACAACCAGTCGCGAGCATAGATTTATATGGTTGCGAGCGTGTGCGCTAAGGCATTGCAGTGGCAGAATGGGGTACCAGTCCGATAAGAATCAGAGACATGATGCAAACTTTACGGAAATGTATGCTTTTTTAGAAATATATAGGGCTATTCTAGATGGAACTCATCACATATGTAGTTTTTTTTCTTTGTGATTTGAGTATGATTTCCAACGCATTGTATTGGATTAAATAAACTGTTAACATGAACACTTAGCTCCGTCGTTGTTCTCGCCAGGCAAAGAAAGCTTAATAGTTATTTTTGTAACAGAAATCTTCCATAATGCAGACTTACCATAGCTTACTGTCAACTTTATATTCAAACGAAATGCCACGAAAATCACACTGCCTTCAATTTAACATCAGTGTAGAAATGTGGCCTGTGTTTTATATGTTCAACCTACAAAACCCTAACCCAAACGCCTATTAATGGATATAACGTGATCTAACAAGACTTGGTAATAATGTAATAAATTGAGAAGTGTGTCTAAAATATAATCTACTTTATTGAACGTGCCTTTGAAAGGGGCATATTAACAGAACTATATACAAGACGTTTCCATCAGATATAAGTGGGGGTGAAACATAGAGTCACTGAGGACCTTCCTTGTCCCACAAAAGCAGTCTGGCTTTGACACGATCAAAAAAAGAATAATGAGTGTGTTTAACAAAAGCTTCTGAAGGCAAGACTAATATTATTTAAATATATATATCATTTCCTATTGTGGTTATCAGTTAAAGTACTATTAATCTTCGTCTTTGCTCCAGATAGACATGTCAACAATCTATGCTCACGCTTAACATCATATAATATTTGCCATCATGTCATGAACGTTTTTACGAAAAATCAAATCTATTTTAAGATAACGGGAATAAGCTATATTAACAACATTTCATGTATGTGTGACAACCATTTGCTAAACTTGCTACAACAGGGCAGGCAACTCAAGCCATTTCTTTCAGCTCCAGGTAAATCGGCTATCGGCTAGTGATGTGTCGTTCGTGAACGATTCGTTCATTTTGAACGAATCCTTACAAGGACTCGGGAGTAACGAGTCCTCTCAAAGAGTAATTCGTTAATTTTCTCGTGGCCGCGCATCGGGACTGTTGCATAGGCTCGTCCAAGTAAACAGAAATGATTCGTTCGTTTCCCGACTCGGTCTTTCTACGAGTCTTTGGATAATTTTTCACGTGACCCGCATTGTATTTTTTAGTAGAGGAAACAGTTTCCTCATTCCCTTTCGCGTGGCCGCTGTTTTAGTAAGACGTGAATGATATTCGCTCAAGTCATCATACTGACTGGTTTTGTTATTTTCACTTTACATTTCCACTTACAGTTTAGTGCAGTGTAATTGTTTGCCGTGATAATTAAATGCTAGTGTGATAATAAATGACCAAATCATACAAACTGTCATGATACATTATTTTAATGCAGGAATTTATTTTAAAATAGTATTTGCTGGTGCACATGTCATGCACTAACTTACATGAGAATATGATACGTGTTTGCAGTGGACTGATAGCCCCACCCCCCGTTGAAATGAATGAATGACTCGAAAAAAGATTTGTTAATTTTACTGAACGAGAATCAAAGAACCGAATCAGTAAAATGATCCGAACTTCCCATCACTACTATCGGCCAATGTGAACTTTTGTGCTCGTGCCCTGTTAGTATCTGCGAGCACATTTGCAGGCAACTTTTATTGGCGTAAGCAAATAAATGGGGTGCTAGTTTACCCATTTCGGATTGGTTTCAAACTTAGCAAAAACCAGGAAAAATTCTTCTATGAAAAAGCTAGTAGTATGAGCCAGGTTCGAGAATCGAACAAAAATTATTGGGGGAAATAGTTTTGTAAATGTTGACTGGAGTTAATAGAATAAAAACGACCGGAAGAGTCGGAAGTCAAACACAAAATGCAATACCACCTACATCCACCGGGGCCGTTGCTTCAAGCCGAGGGGCGAGGGGTGGGGGCTTGGTGAGAACGCACATGATTTCCCAGAAGTCATTGCAAGATGTCAGGAGAGGGGGACAAACTTCATAACTTTAAGTTTTTACTATTCATATTTCAGCTAAACGGTACGTGAAAATCAGCATCTGAATTTAAATGGGACGAAAAATGGGCAGTGTAGTCGCTGAAAATGTGCTTATTTTATTGATGAAATGGCTAATTTGTAAATTTGCTCCGACTTTTCGATAACCCAGCTAGCGAGTCCAGGGTATTGCGCAATAGCCAAGAAAACCTGCATCTTAATTAATTTTCCGCCCTTGCGGTCTTGCAAGATCGGTCTCGCAAGGACGCTTGGCAAGAATGTTCTTCTCAAGAACGCAAGTACGTTCTTAGCGTTCTTCGGATTGATAAACAGTCTATGTTCAAGACCTACACACAAAGTGGGTGGTACAAAATGGTCTGGTACCAGCTAGGGGTGTAACGATACACTCAGCTCACGATACAATACGTATCACAATTTTTTTTTTATGAAACCGAAATTCAATGAACAGATTTATTTCCAAAACATTAAACATTTTCAATAGTTTTCTTTGTTGTACATACAATTTAGTAAACTCAGTTCAAGCGATTTCTGTAAATGCAGTGAATGCACACATGACGCAGGTGCAGAGTAGGTCGCGTGCTCGTAGCTCAACCAATAGGATCAAACGGACGTCGTATTGTAAAAATATTGCCATAACTCTACGATACATATTGTTAAATTTTTGTATTGCGATATATTGTTACACCCCTAGTACCAGCACATGTGAGGAATCCACGCGCCACACTGCTGCACATGTTTAAAAAACAATTTTGATATGTGTGGATGTTAAATCTTCTTTGTCTTTCTAGCACGTCTATGACATCATTTTGTTCCTTTAAACACTATAAATGGTTATTTAAAAAAATCAGCAATACAAAATGTTTCACTTATTTCAGCCCTGAGACTTCTTCAGAAAATCTACCAGACCTTCATTCTGAATTAATATTCTCTCACCACAGAACGTGTCCAGAGAACGTCTTCAGATGGAACCACAGAACTCATCATGACCAGCCAGTGCGTATCACTTCAACATTACCCAACCCTGACTACAGTGATAGACTGCTCTACCACATTACCCAGCCCTGTACAACATTACCCAACCCTGACTACACTGATAGACTGCTCTACCACATTACCCAACCCTCTACAACATTACCCAACCCTCTACAACATTACCCAACCTTGACTACAGTGATAGAATGCTCTACCACATTACCCAGCCCTCTACAACATTACCCAACCCTGACTACACTGATAGACTGCTCTACCACATTACCCAACCCTCTACAACATTACCCAACCCTGACTACAGTGATAGACTGCTCTACCACATTACCCAACCCTCTACAACATTACCCAACCTTGACTACAGTGATAGACTGCTCTACCACATTACCCAGCCCTCTACAACATTACCCAACCCTGACTACACTGATAGACTGCTCTACCACATTACCCAACCCTCTACAACATTACCCAACCCTCTACAACATTACCCAACCCTGACTACAGTGATAGACTGCTCTACCACATTACCCAGCCCTCTACCACATTACCCAACCCTGACTACAGTGATAGACTGCTCTACCACATTACCCAGCCCTCTACAACATTACCCAAGCCTGACTACACTGATAGACTGCTCTACCACATTACCCAACCCTCTACAACATTACCCAAACCTCTACAACATTACCCAACCTTGACTACAGTGATAGACTGCTCTGCCACATTACCCAGCCCTCTACAACATTACCCAACCCTGACTACACTGATAGACTGCTCTACCACATTACCCAACCCTCTACAACATTACCCAACGCTCTACAACATTACCCAACCCTGACTACAGTGATAGACTGCTCTACCACATTACCCATCCCTCTACAACATTACCCAACCCTGACTACAGTGATAGACTGCTCGACCACATTACCCAACCCTCTACCACATTACCCAACCCTCTACCACATTACCCAACCCTGACTACAGTGATAGACTGCTCTACCACATTACCCAACCCTCTACCACATTACCCAACCCTGACTACAGTGATAGACTGCTCTACCACATTACCCAGCCCTCTACCACATTACCCAACCCTGACTACAGTGATAGACTGCTCTACCACATTACCCAACCCTCTACAACATTACCCAACCCTCTACCACATTACCCAACCCTCTACAACATTACCCAACCCTGACTACACTGATAGACCGCTCTACCACATTACCCAACTCTCTACCACATTATCCAACCCTGACTACAGTGATAGACTGCTCTACCACATAACCCAGCCCTCTACAACATTACCCAACCCTGACTACAGTGATAGACTGCTCTACCACATTACCCAGCCCTCTACAACATTACCCAACCCTGACTACAGTGATAGACTGCTCTACCACATTACCCAGCCCTCTACAACATTACCCAACCCTCTACAACATTACCCAACCTTGACTACAGTGATAGACTGCTCTACAACATTACCCAGCAATCTACAACATTACCCAACCCTCTACAACATTACCCAACCCTCTACAACATTACCCAACCCTGACTACAGTGATAGACTGCTCTACCACATTACCCAGCCCTCTACCACATTACCCAACCCTGACTACAGTGATAGACTGCTCTACCACATTACCCAACCCTCTACCACATTACCCAACCCTCTACAACATTACCCAACCTTGACTACAGTGATAGACTGCTCTACCACATTACCCAACCCTGACTACAGTGATAGACTGCTCTACCACATTACCCAGCCCTCTACAACATTACCCAACCCTCTACAACATTACCCAAACTCTACAACATTACCCAACCTTGACTACAGGGATAGACTGCTCTACAACATTACCCAACCCTCTACAACATTACCCAACCCTCTACAACATTACCCAACCTTGACTACAGTGATAGACTGCTCTACCACATTACCCAACCCTGACTACAGTGATAGACTGCTCTACAACATTACCCAGCCCTCTACAACATTACCCAACCCTCTACAACATTACCCAACCCTCTACAACATTACCCAACCCTCTACAACATTACCCAGCCCTTTACAACATTACCCAACCCTCTACAACATTACCCAACCCTGACTACAGTGATAGACTGCTCTACAACATTACCCAGCCCTCTACAACATTACCCAACCCTCTACAACATTACCCAACCCTCTACAACATTACCCAACCATGATGACAGTGATAGGCTGCTCTACAACATTATCCAACCCTGACTACTTAGGCTGCTCTACAACATTACCCAACCCTGACTACAGTGATAGCCTATCACTGATAGGCATCATTTTAAAGTTTGTAATATTTCACACAAGATACCCATTTTTTGAGTTGTATTCACCTCAATATTATCCTTGAGAAGACTGAAGTGAAATCAAAGTTCAAGACATCTTGAAAAGCAAAATGCATGACCGTAATCTCTGTCCACTTTTTGTTAAAGGATTAAATATGCACCATCAAAGTTCCAAGACATCATTTCTAGAAGCTTCCAGATCCACCCAGGACCTCCTGCTCGGTATCAGCTGGTGAAGAAAGAGAGTCTGGATGGAGAGAGAGAGGGAGAGTCTAGACTCAGAAGATGGACCTTTGGAGAAAGAGATCCCAGTAAGGTTAATAAAACCATCCTGCTGGTGGGAGGGACAGGAACAGGGAAGTCAACCATGATCAACGCTCTGGTCAACTATGTCATGGGAGTAGAGATGGAGGACAAGGTCTGGTTTGAGATCGTAGAAGAGGGAGGAAGAAGTCAGTCTGAGAGTCAAACATCAGAGGTGACCGTGTACCAGATCTGTGGGTTTGAGGAGGGTAGAGTTCCCTTCTCTCTCACCATCATCGACACCCCGGGGTACGACAGTACAGGGGAGTCTCAGAACACAACACAAACAGTTGCCAAAAAAATTCAAGACTTAGTCATGTTGAATGAAGAAATTAATGCAGTGGCCTTAGTGGTGCATGCAGATTTGAATCGACAGCAGAATATTTTTCATTCAGTTTTGGATTTTTTTGGAAAAGACATGGGGAACAACATAGTGTTCCTCATCACTCACTCAGATGGGATGTCAGCACCTAGTGTCCTGCAGGCTATTCAAGATGCTAACATCAAGTGTCGCAAAAATGACAGCAACCAACCAGTTCATTTCCAGTTCAACAACTCCCAGAATAAGATCATAACAGATGACATTGAGTTTGGATATGAGTGTGCATGGAAGCTCACAATGAGAGGAATTAAGGGTTTTCTTAATGTCATGGAAAATGCTGTATCGCAAAAATTACAAATGAACACAAAGATTTTGAGAGAGAAAAAACTCAAAGACATCATTTCTAGAAGCTCCCAGATCCACTCAGGACCTCCTGCTCGGTATCAGCTGAAGACACAGAAAGAGAGTCTGGATGGAGAGAGAGAGGGAGAGTCTAGACTCAGAAGATGGACCTTTGGAGAGAGAGATCACAGTAAGGATAATAAAACCATCCTGCTGGTGGGAGAGACAGGAACAGGGAAGTCAACCATGATCAACGCTCTGGTCAACTATGTCATGGGAGTAGAGATGGAGGACAAGGTCTGGTTTGAGATCGTAGAAGAGGGAGGAAGAAGTCAGTCTGAGAGTCAAACATCAGAGGTGACCGTGTACCAGATCTGTGGGTTTGAGGAGGGTAGAGTTCCCTTCTCTCTGACCATCATCGACACCCCGGGGTACGAAATCCAAAATAACATAGCTATAGTTGTCAAACTTCTTAACTTATTCAAACATGGCGCAATTCAACAAATTGATGCAGTAGGTTTGTTGATTAAGTCAAGTACAAACTGTGTGAATGCCAAGCAGAAGAACATATTTGAAGATGTGTCTCTTGCTGAAGACATGGAGAAGAACATAGTGTTCCTCATGACTCACTCTGATGGAATGCCACCTACCGACGCCCTGCAGGCTATTGAAGATGCTGACATCAAATGTGCCAAAGATAAGAATGGAAAACCAGTTCACTTCCTGTTCAACAACCACCAGAATAAGGTAATCACTGAAGAAACTGACAGGGTCTATGAGTTTGCATGGAATGTCTCGGAGAAAGGAATTGAGGGATTCTTCACATTCTTGAAACATGCTAAACCCCAAAGATTACAAATGACCGTAAATGTTTGGAAGGACAGAAAATTCAAAGGCAATATTTCTCAAAGCAAGTGTCACCCAGGACCTCCTGCTCGATATCAGCTGGTGACTAAGAGAGAGAGTCTGGATGGAGAGAGAGAGGGAGAGTCTAGACTCAGAAGATGGACCTTTGGAGAGAGAGATCACAGTAAGGATAATAAAACCATCCTGCTGGTGGGACAGACAGGAACAGGGAAGTCAACCATGATCAACGCTCTGGTCAACTATGTCATGGGAGTAGAGTTTGATGATGAAGTATGGTTTGAGATTATACAAGAGGAAAAAATATGTCAAACTAAGAGTCAAACATCAACGGTGACCGTGTATGAGACCTTTGGGTTTGAAGGTCATAGAGTTCCTTATTCCCTCACCATCATCGACACTCCGGGGTTTGGAGACACAGAAGGAGTCCAGAAAGATGAAATCTTTGAGAAACTGCATGATTTGTTCAGATCTTGGAAAGGAATTCGTGAAATTGATGCAGTAGGTTTTTTGGTGAAGGCAGATACAAACCGTCTGGATGACAAACTAAGGTACGTGTTTGATGCAGTTGTATCTCTGTTTGGAAAAGACATGAAAAACAACATTGTGTTCCTCATCACTTACTCTGATGGAATGCAAGCTAACAATGCCCTCAAGGCTATTGAAAAAGCAAAGTTGAAGTGTGCCAAATGTGAAAATGGCAACCCGGTTAATTTCCTGTTTAACAACAACCAGACTGACATCCCCACAGAAAAAACTAAGGACACTCATAAGTTTTCATGGAGACAAACAATGAGTGGCATGGATGGACTCTTCAACTTCCTGAATAAAACAAAACCTCAGAAGTTGAGCATGACTGTTAATGTTATGACAGAGCGCATCAGGCTCAAGGCTTGCATCGGAAACTTAAAGGACAGACTGGAGCTGATTGATCTGAAGCAGACTGAGATTCAACAGAAAGAGAAAGCTTTTACGAAACACAAAGAAGAGATGGAGAGAGTTGAAGCTTTGTTTCAAGAGAAAAAAGATACTCTTGAGGGATGTAATCAAGCGATGCAGGAAAATCAGAACTTTGAATATGAAGTTCACGAGCCATACAAAGTCAGAGTCCCCATCGATGCCTTGTGGGACAACAAGGCTGTCACCTGCCTGGACTGTGAGGAGAACTGCCACTACCCAGGATGCACCTTGGCTATAAATCCTTCCTGGTGTGAAGTCTTGAAGAAAGATCATCAAGGTGTGCTGAGATGTACATCATGCACAGGAAAGTGTACCGTTGACAAACATGTCAAAGAAAAATGGAGTTATGTGAACAAGACCAAGAAGGTTAAGAAGAACGATCAGGAAAAAAAGACGACGTATGAAAACAACAAACAAAACAAGGCAGAGACTGAGAAGAAGATGAGAGATGTGGAAGAGACGAAAGACAACGAAGCAAATGCAGCCAACAAGGTGGAGCGTGAGTTGTCAGGACTTATGGCAGAGAAAGAGAACCTGGAGAGAGACAAGATCAGATGGGTGGAAGAGGCTTATCAACATGTGGTCAGACTAGAGGAGATCGCCCTCAATGCTGGTTCTCTGTTTGTTCTCATCCACCTGGACTTCCTGACAGAGAAGATGAAGGAGACAGGAGACCAGGAGAAGGTCCTGAAGCTGGAGGAGATGAAGACACGAGCTGGAGAAGGAAGAGAACAAGAAGTTACATACATGAGAGCTGGCTTAAAGAAAGTTGGTCAAGCAATCGTAAAAAATATTTGGGGTCAGAGTGGTGAAGATTCAGAATATACAAAGAGCAAAGAATCCAAAACTCAGAACAAGTAGAAAACCAGTATTGAATATTTTTGGGAACTGATTACATAATGAATACAGTATGCTTAGAAACAAGCATATGTGCACACACACATCTGTTTCTGGTTTTGGTGACAGATGTGTCACCTTACCTGCAAGTTCATTATATTGTGATACGTATCCAGTCTGTCTATAATCTAAACTATAGATAATTCTTTAATTCAAACATAATTTGTACATTTCTGTTTCGTATCTTTGATCTCCTTTAGAGTTGAATGTTTATCCATGAAATTTACAGAAAATATAAGCACAGTAAATTGCTCTACCTTAACAAACCTTGAACATCCATTTTCTTTATGTATTTTAATCATGCATGTTACAATGATCACTGTCGATAAATGTATTGCAATAAAATACCATTTGACCACAAGATGGCAACCTTGTTTTATCACTTCCTTGTCTTACCAAACCAGCCATGATTTAACCCAGGGGAACTGGTCCTTGTCCAGCACAACTCCCTGCTGGGACTGAGTGTGTTTGGGTTCAACTGAATGGAAGCAGAGGTGACTGGTGTGGTTAGAAACTGTTTGTAAGGTGGCTGTTGGTGTATCAAGAGAGTTGAAGGTCAAACTCAGGTAATCATTCAGAAACGCTTAACGCTTAGCCTGATACATCCTGTATATTCAGTACAGCAGCTCCGGTATGTTCAGTACAGCAGGTCAGGTATGTTCAGTACAGCAGGTCAGGTATGTTCAGTACAGCAGGTCAGGTATGTTCAGTACAGCAGGTCAGGTATGTTCAGTACAGCAGGTCAGGTATGTTCAGTACAGTAGGTCAGGTATGTTCAGTACAGCAGGTCAGGTATGTTCAGTACAGCAGGTCAGGTATGTTCAGTACAGCAGGTCAGGTATGTTCAGTACAGCAGGTCTGGTATGTTCAGTACAGTAGGTCAGGATTGTTCAGTACAGTAGGTCAGGTATGTTCAGTACAGCAGGTCAGGTATGTTCAGTACAGCAGGTCAGGTATGTTCAGTACAGTAGGTCAGGATTGTTCAGTACAGCAGGTCAGGTATGTTCAGTACGTCAGGTATGTTCAGTACAGCAGGTCAGGTATGTTCAGTACAGTAGGTCAGGATTGTTCAGTACAGCAGGTCAGGTATGTTCAGGACAGCAGGTCAGGTATGTTCAGTACGTCAGGTATGTTCAGTACAGCAGGTCAGGTATGTTCAGTACAGCAGGTCAGGATTTTTCAGTACAGTAGGTCAGGTGTGTTCAGTACAGTAGGTCAGGTATGTTCAGTACAGCAGGTCAGGATTCCTGTGATCATGGTCAGGGAATCAGACGTCCCAACACACAGATCAACTCCACAGGAGGTAGGTAGCTTTTTATTTACAGAAAGCACACACACACACACACTGTCAAACAAAAGCTCCATACATTTTAGGTATAAAAACAAAAACAAATGTCCAGGTTTGTCATCTTCATCATCATGGTCTTCATCAACATAAATTATAAAAAATAAAATCTCAGGATCCAACTTATTATCTGCACTGTACACCGTTGCCTTAGTTACGGTATTTTCAGTGAAGAGTGTCAAAAGTTACAAAGTCACAATGTCTGAGTTATAATCACAGAATTTTACTGAGTTTACATTAAATAGAGGGAGAGAGAGAGATGAAGAGAGAGATAGAGAGGAGGGAGAGATTATAGAGATGAAGAGAGAGAGAGGAGGGAGAGAGGAGGCAGAGATGATAGAGAGATGAAGAGAGAGAGGAGGGAGAGATGAGAGATGGAGACAATGTCAAGCAAAGAAGAAAAAGTCGAAATAGTAGAATCCACCTGTGTACCTTGTCATCTACAGAGAAGCTACATTCCAAACCATCCTCCAATCATTAGCGTAACCATGACGTCCCTCTGTGACTCAGAGAGAGCAGACATGAATGGACAAAGTGTTGCACGTCGCCCCTAGTGGTGGGTGGAGCACACTGCAACACAATAGCATCACACACGAGAAGCACATGTCCCAGGTACGGGTCCTACCAGGGTGACGGTGAGATCTGGGTGTGTCTGTACACCTGGACCCTTGGTGGACGGAAGGTAAGACATCTAAACATGTCAGGGTTCAGAAAAAGAGAGACAGCTTTTGTTTCCAGGTTCTGACATGTAGAGACACACAGTAACAGTCGACCACCATCCTCCTCCTGCAGCACAATACATGGAGGGGAAAGTAATCATCTTTCTTTCTTCATCTTTTTTCTCTTTTTCTAAAGTTCCTCTGGACTGCCCCCTCCTGCTCTCTTCCCTTCTTCCTCTTCTCCTGTCCTCCTTTCCTCCCTGACCCCTCCTCCTTCCCTTCCTCTTCCCCTCCGCCCTCCTCCTCTTTGGTGTCCAGGCCAGCCCAAGGTCAGATCAACACCTTGCTCTGTTCTACGTGCTCCTCACAGCAGCACCAAACCACGTGGCTGTCACCGTGGTTACGTGACTGCCATGGCGACCACAGGTCACAAGGTGCTGCAAAGTCACCCCATTGGGCGGCAGTGCTTGTCACTCAAAGCTGGGAACCAATGGGTTTGTCTCCCTGTGTGTTAAGCACAGCCCCTTCCTCCCATATCAGGAATGCTGAACACAGATTTACTTTTCTAAAACATTCAAGCGTTTGATTCACGTGTTTGATTCACATGTTTGACTCAGGTGTTTGACTCAGGTGTTTGACTCAGGTGTCGGGGTGTGTTTGCAGTGGCAGTGAAGCTGTGATGTGACAACAGCAAGAATCTCCCCGTCTCTCACAAATGTTCATAAGTCACTGTTACATCTTGACAGGGAGTTAGTCGGAATAAACTAAAATGTCATTCCTGTCAGTTTTCTAAGTTACAGTTGGTTTTTAAAAGTTAAAACACACAGTCCAATGTCCCGTCTGGGTGGACAAGCCTCTTGCTGGCTCCGAGAGCAAGACGGCTAAACGCTCTCTACTGACAACAGAGAGAGTGGCAGTTGGTCAGAATTTCACAATCAGGAGTTCAACTATCTGTTTCCTCTTTCAAAGCCTTGACTTCCTATCCTCTTGACTTCCTTTTTGACCTCAGCGACAGCCCAACTCATGGTCACTGTAGTCTTCTTCAGAGCTCAGTTGTAGATTTGTAGTTCATCAGGCCCTGGAGCTCCAGAGATAGAGGCTGGCGTTGGTCTAAGACCTGCCCAGGATGGGTGCAGTTCGTCTGGGCACAACTTGTCTCAAGAGCCCCTCTCCTCTTTTGAATCCATGGAGCTTTGATGGAGGTTGTGTGTATGAAAGAGATGGATGGACGGATGGATAGAGAGACAGAGAGAGACAGAGAGAGATTATGGCTTTTCTTTATCTACAGTCATACGGACAGTGTCTCAGAGTACACGGTATCTCCTGTATAAGGGCTCTCTCTCCTCTCATCCCTCTCTCACATGTTAAGGGAACCGCGTGTGCAGAGAAGGGCGCTCACGTACAGGCGCGTGCCTGTTCACACGTATGAACAGTCGTGTTAACGTGTCTCTGAACACGTGTGTAGCCTGTTTCTCTCATGCCTCTTTTGTTGTCACGACGACGTCCTCCTAAGTGTCATACGTGTGTCATGCGTGTGCCATGCGTGTGTCATATAGAACTCTCCTCACATGTAGCGAGAGGAGCCGGTGACTTGAACAACCCCGCTAGCTCCTCCTCCAATCCCCTCGTCATATCGCCAAGCCCCTCCCCCAGCCCCTCATCCTCCTCATCCCCCCCTCCCCCCTCCGGCCTCTCCCTCTCTCCCCCTCCTCCCTCTCTCCTGTCCTCCTCCTCCTCCCCCAGTTTGAGTCCTCCCGAAGCGTTCCAGTTGGCGTTGCCGTAACCGCCGTTGCCCAGGTTGCCGCCGCCGTTGTCGTGGTGATGGAGGAGGAGGTTACCCCCAAAGCTGCCGTGGTGACCACCGTTGCCGTGGCCGCCGCCCCCGATGGCGCCGTTCCGTTTCTCCGTTAACGGGAAGCCCTCGGACAGCAAGCTGGCGCTGCTGGGAGACTGGGGCGTGGCCGACGAGCCCAGCAGGTCCCGCCCCTTCTCCGAGGACAGGGAGGCGTCACCGTGGTGACCGTCGCCGCGTCGGCGGTGCGACAGGAAATAGAGCAGGAAGCAGCCGCTGAGCACGCCCACGCTGAAGCACAGGATGTACAGAGCCAGCAGGTGGCGCCCTGCAGACAGAGCCCTGGCTCCGCCCATACTGGGATCCTCCAGGCTCAGGTGATAGGCTGCTCTGGGACAGGGGGAGGAGCCTCTGCCGTCTGGTCCCGCCTCCTGGACAGGGAGAGGAGGAGAGAGGGAGAGGAGTCAGGGTAGAGAGAAATGGAGGAGAAAGAGGAGAGGGGGAGGAGAGAGAGAGATTGAGGGAGAGAGAGAGGAGCTGGAGGAGAGAAGAGAGAGTGTGGGCGTGGTCAGTAACCCACCTGGCAGATGCAGGTGTAGGTCCCCAGGCTCTCTGCAGTCACGGTAACCTCCAGGTGGGCGTGGTGGGGGGCGGGCGTGGCGGTGGGAGGGGTGTGTCCAGGAGCAGGGGCGGGGCTCCACCTGGACGCAGGGCAGCAGGAGGCGGAGCCCCAGGGAGACTCGCAGCTCCCTGAGGGGGGGGGAGCAGACCCCCTGGAGCTCCCCACACTCACCTGAACCCTGCTCCTCACCCGCAGCTCTGAGGGGCACAGGGCAGGGGAGGAGGGAGGGGGTGTGAGTGTGTATGACTGTGTGTGTTCCTCACCCAGAGAGGCTGGAGGTACAGTGTGTGTGTGTGTGTGTGTTCCTCACCCAGAGAGGCTGGAGGTACAGTGTGTGTGTGTGTGTGTTCCTCACCCAGAGAGGCTGGAGGTACAGTGTGTGTGTGTGTGTGTGTTCCTCACCCAGAGAGGCTGGAGGTACAGTGTGTGTGTGTGTGTTCCTCACCCAGAGAGGCTGGAGGTACAGGCCATCTCCTTGCTCCTCCACACACACCCCAGGGAGCGGGCGCGGGCACACACCTCACAGCTGGGGTACAGCCTGCACCCCTCCGCCCCCACGCGCGCCAGGGAGAGAGGGGTGCCCACCAGCACGTCCCCCTGGGGGAGGGGGGGGTGAGGAGAGGGGTAAGAACACAGATATACAGTTCACTTGAATAGTTATGTAGAGGGAGAGGGAGAGGGAGAGAGACACAGAGAAAGAGAGAGAGACACAGAGAAAGAGAGAGAGAGAGGGAGAGAGACAGAGAAAGAGAGGGAGAGAGACACAGAGAAAGAGAGAGGGAGAGAAACACAGAGAAAGAGAGGGAGAGAGACACAGAGAAAGAGAGAGAGGGAGAGAGACACAGAGAAAGAGAGAGAGAGAGGGAGAGAGACACAGAGAAAGAGAGGGAGAGAGACACAGAGAAAGAGAGAGAGAGAGGGAGAGAGACACAGAGAAAGAGAGAGAGAGAGGGAGAGAGACACAGAGAAAGAGAGAGAGAGAGACACAGAGAAAGAGAGAGACACAGAGAAAGAGAGAGAGGGAGAGAGACACAGAGAAAGAGAGGGAGGGAGAGGGAGAGAGACACAGAGAAAGAGAGAGAGAGAGGGAGAGAGACACAGAGAAAGAGAGAGAGAGAGAGACACAGAGAAAGAGAGAGAGAGAGACACAGAGAAAGAGAGAGAGGGAGAGAGACACAGAGAAAGAGAGGGAGGGAGAGGGAGAGAGACACAGAGAAAGAGAGAGAGAGAGGGAGAGAGACACAGAGAAAGAGAGAGAAGATGCTACCTTGTGTAGCAGCATGTTGTTCACAGGTTCCTGAGCGGAGAACAGCGGGATCTCCTGCAGCAGAGTGGTGTTCTGTCCGACCACTGACACCCTGTGCAGCTCTCCTCGGTCTGACACACACACACACACACGTACACACACACACACATGTACACACACACATACACACGTACACACATACACACATGTACACACACACATACACACGTACACACATACACACATGTACACACACACATACACACATGTACACACACACACACGTACACATACACACATGTACACACACACATACACACGTACACACATACACACATGTACACACATACACACATGTACACACACACACACACAAACACCTCATGAGAAACATTATTTAGTATTTCCATTTTTCTTTTAATCTCCCTCCCTCCTCCCTCACCCCTCCCTCCTCCCTCACCCCTCCCTCCTCCCTCCCTCCTCCCTCACCCCTCCCTCACCCCTCCCTCCTCCTCACCCCTCCCTCCTCCCTCACCCCTCCCTCCTCCTCACCCCTCCCTCCTCCCTCACCCCTCCCTCCTCCTCACCCCTCCCTCCTCCTCACCCCTCCCTCCTCCCTCACCCCCTCCCTCCTCCTCACCCCTCCCTCCTCCTCACCCCTCCCTCCTCCTCACCCCTCCCTCCTCCCTCACCCCTCCCTCCTCCTCACCCCTCCCTCCTCCTCACCCGTCCCCAGATGGAGCACTGCTGCGTTGCTCCCGTCTCCCTGGGCGACGGTCGGCCTGGTGACGGCCAGCTTGGTGTATGTAATTCCCCTCCGGACCAGCAGGGGCGCTGCCACCACACTGTTCTCCATCAGGGGGTGGTCCCTCACGAAGGTCAGGACCTTGTCTGGAAGCTTCAGGGACGACTCGAAACCCTCAGCCCTCAGAGCAGCATTCAGACACTGGGGGAGGAGGGGGGAGGAGAGGAGGAGGGGGGAGGAGAGGGAGGAGGGGGGAGGAGAGGGAGGAGGGGGAGGAGAGGGAGGAGGGGGGAGGAGGAGAGGGAGAGGGAGGAGAGGGAGGAGAGGGGAGGAGAGGGAGGAGAGGGGAGGAGAGGGAGGAGAGGAGGGGCCAGACAGACAGAGGTTTTTTGTCCAAAAAAAAATTTCAACCTTTCGAAACGTTGTTTTCACGTACAACACGGCACAAAAAAGTTACAGTTTTTTCAAAATGTAAAAAAAGGAGTAAAAGTTAAAAAAAATTGTGAAGTAAAGTACTGACACCAGAAAACCCCAGAACAGTAACAGTACTTGTATTTGTACTTGGTTACTTCCCATCTCTGGTGATATGTACTAATCAGGTGTACTAGTTACCTGTCCTGGTCTGGGTACTGGGACTGGTTCTGGATTGATCCAGTTCTCGCAGGTCTTTCTCAGCTCTTTAAAAGGTCCGTCTATCACCTTGGTGATATCAGAGAGGCTGAAGACACACACCGCCGACAGTTCCTCTGGCTCCCTGCGCACACACACACACACACACACACACACACACACACACACACACGGTGAGGGAGTGAGAACAAGAAGTTCATGTTTTGTACATGTTAATAAAGATGCTAATTAATTTTGTGTGTGCATGTGTGTATGTGTGTGTGCATGTGCGCTCACCACTGCGAGGTGAACAGGCCGTAGAAGTGTGTGGATGCTGGGTCTCCAGGGG
>NW_026911394.1:0-113258 GCF_963692335.1 Osmerus eperlanus | reverse complement strand
GTGTGGGTGGGTGTGTGTGTTACCTGAGGAGGAGGAGGAGCCTGTCAGAAACATGAGAGCAGAACTGAACAAAGACACATTCAGCAAAGTAGGTCACCTGTGTCTCTGTGTGTGTGTCTCTGTATGTGTGTCTCTGTGTGTCTCTGTATGTGTGTCTCTGTGTGTCTCTGTATGTGTGTCTCTGTGTGTGTGTGTCTCTGTATGTGTGTCTCTGTGTGTGTGTGTCTCTGTGTGTGTGTGTCTCTGTGTGTGTGTGTCTCTGTGTGTGTGTGTCTCTGTGTGTCTCTGTATGTGTGTCTCTGTGGGTGTGTGTCTCTGTGTGTGTGTCTCTGTGTGTGTGTGTCTCTGTGTGTGTGTGTCTCTGTGTGTGTGTCTCTGTGTGTGTGTGTCTCTGTGTGTGTGTGTCTCTGTGTGTGTGTCTCTGTGTGTGTGTCTCTGTGTGTGTGTGTCTCTGTGTGTGTCTCTGTGTGTTTGTGTCTCTGTATGTGTGTGTCTCTGTGTGTGTGTGTCTCTGTGTGTGTGTCTCTGTGTGTGTGTGTCTCTGTGTGTGTCTCTGTGTGTTTGTGTCTCTGTATGTGTGTCTCTGTGTGTGTGTGTCTCTGTGTGTTTGTGTCTCTGTATGTGTGTCTCTGTGTGTGTGTGTCTCTGTGTGTGTGTGTCTCTGTATGTGTGTCTCTGTGTGTGTGTGTCTCTGTGTGTGTGTGTCTCTGTGTGTGTGTTACCTTGGCCAGCACAGGCCGAAGCTAGGTTAATTACTGTTAGCTCATTCCTGGCAATGGCCAGTATGTGTGTGTGTGTGTGTACCCTTTATCAGCTGCTGATAGAAACAAGGCCAACTGAACAGAACCAGAAACACTAGTCACAACCCTGGACCGCCCCCCCCCCCCCCCCCCCCCCCCCCCACACACACTCACATGCATGCCCACACACACACTGTGTCCATTAGCACACTGATATTGAGTGACCAGCAAACCTAAACAGAGCCTGGGTGCAAACTCTCTTAATCCACTTACCTCCCTCCCCCCCTCTCTGTCTCTCCCTCCCTCTACCTCTCTATCCCTCTATCTGTCTCTCCCTCCCTCCCCCTCTCTCTGTATCTTTCTCTCTCCAAAAGGGAGGGAGAGGAGAACCAGGGTGGCTGCAGGGTGTGTTTATGTAAAGTGCTGAACAGAAAGGGAGATAGATGGTGTTTTCCAGCCAAACACATCATGTAAATAAAAGACTCACAACTAACAACAGGAAGTTGTTAACCAGCTTTATACAATACACTCATCCAGCGAACAGGTCAAAACCTAGCTGGACTGTGACTAGTAAAAGACAGGACCGGTGTGTGTGTGAGAGAGTGTGTGTGTGTCATCCCATGAACACAAATGGACAAATGTCTGAAGTTTGTCCAGCAAAACCACAAAACAGCAGTGCAGAGAGAGAGAGAGTGTGTGTGTGTGTGTATGTCTCAATAATCTAATTCATCATAATGCTCCCTGGCATGGCTGTCTACATAAAGGCACTTAGCTGATGAGATCCCACTGTGATGTCATCAAGATGCGTCACAGAACAAAGACTCCACTACCTCCACCCTCCCTCACCCTCTCTCCCTCACCCCCTCTCTCTCTGAAGATGGTTTGGGTCCTTTTGTGTTCTTCTTAATAAAGCTCTGAATGGAACACAGACTCCATTAATAGGTTCCCACTGTGAAGTCAAAAGGCTGTGTGTCTGTGTGGTGTGTGTCTGGTGTGTGTATGGTGTGTATGTCTGTGTGGTGTCTGGTGTGTGTGGTATGTGTATGGTGTGTGTGTGTGTGTGGTGTGCGTGCGTGTGTGGTGTGTTCGTGTGTCTGTAATGAAGCTCTTACCAGACCTGTCCCTCATTGTAAAATCAAACAGAGATGAAAGCCTGGTGTCTGTCTGGGGCCAATACCCCCAGGACTGACACACACACACACACACAGAGCCACACCTTCAATTACAATAATGTGGATCAGAATTAATCTACTTTTACAGGACGGCTGCCTTGAACCAATATCAGTGTGTGTCTGTGTAGGTGCCTGTGTGTGCGTGTTTGTATGTGTGCGTGCATGTGTGTGTGCGTGCATGCGTGTGTGCGTGCATGCGTGTGCGTGTGCATGCGTGTGTGCATGCGTGCGTGTGTGTGCGTGCGTGTGTGCGTGCATGCGTGTGTGTGCGTGTGCATGCGTGTGTGCGTGCATGGGGGTGGGAGTGGAAGATCTAATTTACCAAGGTTACTCCATTCTCCAAAAACACATTATTCAGCATTCTGAAACATAGCTCTCTCTCCTTCCAATCCTCCCTCCCTCCCTCCCTCCCTACTTTCCTCCCCTCCACCTGTTTTGTACGGTTAACCTGGTATTTTTGACCATAATTAATATATTCCTGTATGCTATTAATGGTAGGAAAGATTTTAATGAATTCATGGTTGATATTGTGTTACGGTTAGATGTATGTATGAGAGAGAGGGAGAAAGAGAGAAGGGGGAGAGAGAGGGAGAAAGAGAGAGAGAGGGAGAAAGAGAGAAGGAGGAGATAGAGGGAGAAAGAGAGAGAGAAGGGGGAGAGAGAAAGAGAAGGTGGAGAAAGAGAGGAGAGAGGGAGACAGACCATCTGTATCACAGATTCTAAATGAAATCGTTAAAACCTGTTTTCCACCCTTTTATAATTTCCTCTAATTCCACAACCACACACACACACACACAACCATCAACGCAGACAGTGTGTGTGACCCAGTCTGCTTCCAGACTTCACAGTCCAGATGGCCTTCAAGTAAGTGTGTGTATGCATGTGTGTGAGTGTAGGTGTATGTAAGTGTGTGTGTAGCATAGCATAGCATAGCATAGCATAGCATAGCATAGCATAGCATAGCATAGCATAGCATAGCATAGCATAGCAAGGCCATTCCAGTCCTCCCAGCTCTCCTGTGGTAAACCCTCCTGTTTCTCTCCTCCATCTCATCCCCCCATCCTCAGAGCTGCTCCAACACCACCCTCAGTCCCCAGATACCAGGTCATCCTCAGAGCTGCTCCAACACCACCCTCAGTCCCCACTCCCAGATACCGGGGGATGAAAGGAAGGAAGATTGGACAAGGGTTTCAATTCCCCAACATCCTCTCTAATTGAAATGTGTGTTCAAATGTAAATGAGTGTGTGTGTCCCTTTGTCTCTCCATGGCTGTTTCCATTAGAGCCTGAACACTTTAGAGTTTAGCTGCTACTAGCACTGTGAGAGAGGGAGGAGAGAGGGGGGGGGGGGGTGGAGGGAGGGATGGATGGAGGGGGGGAGAGAAAGAGAGATGGAGGGAGAGAAAGAGATTTCATTAACCGATCGATCCATGTCTGTTTGCAACGGAAGATCTATTCAATACACACAGAGTAGGAGCATCATGTCAGAGTGTGTGTGTAAAAAAGAGTGTGTGTGTGTGTAAAAGAGTGTGTGTGTGTGTGTAAAAATAGGGTGTGTGTGTGTGTGTTCTTTGGAATATTCATTAGAAATCCTGTCATCGTATAGTTCCATGCCAGCCAATACCATAGAAACCAGAACAGGAAGAACAGCCGGGCAGTGTGTAGTGTGTGTGTAGTGTGTAACAGAGAGAGAGAAACAGAGAGAGAGAGAGGGGGGGTACTTAGTAAGATGAGGGCTGGGCTGGTATGATTTACTACACTGCAACAGAGACAGGAAAGGCTAGCTTTGTAATAGAATGACTCAGACATATACACACACACGGTAGCTACGGGCAGCCTTGCCAGTGGTTTTATTCAGGTTAGTCATTAACAGGCTTCTTGAAGCTACTTAAAGATCACAATGTGTGTGTGCGTTGTGTGAGGCGGGGGGGGGGGTGTATATGTGTGTGTGTGTGTGTGTGTGTGATTTTTACAAGGTCTTAATAACCACCAGGTGTGTTACCTTGATGAGATGTAGAACAGTAGCAGTAACTCAGCATGACACACACTCTCCCCTGGGGGCGTGTGTGTGTGTGTAAGTACAGTATGTGTGTATTTGCATCCCCTGTAGGACACACCCTCTTCTCTTGTGTTCTCACACACTCAGGTGTTTAACATTCCCAGCATCCCAGCTGCAGTTCCTCCAGTCAGACCTGCTCCGTCAGAGAGCTGCTGGGGGCAGTGAAGGGGGGTGCTTACACCGCTTTCACTTTCTTTTTTTTGCACGTGTGTGTGTGCACGTGTGTGTGTGCGCGCGCGTGTGTGTGCACGTGTGTGTGCACGCATGTGTGTGTGTGT
This sequence comes from Osmerus eperlanus, assembly GCF_963692335.1. Classification (NCBI taxonomy): domain Eukaryota; kingdom Metazoa; phylum Chordata; class Actinopteri; order Osmeriformes; family Osmeridae; genus Osmerus; species Osmerus eperlanus. Next base: position 109,010 of record NW_026911394.1, on the reverse strand, counting down.
GCACGTGTGTGTGTGTTTCCTTCCCACTCCCCCTTTTCTCCTCCTTCATTCAGACAGAGATAAACGAGGGGAAGCGACAGAGAGAGAGATATGGAGAGAGTCTGTCTGACAAACTGACGTATTACAGCTTTAGACTAACATAAAGTGTTCCCCACACACCCACACACACAGACAGACAGGAGGAGCAGGGTCAGGCCCAGACATACTGTAAACACTGTTCCTGTATGTTCGGCAGGAACACACATAACCCCTGGCTGCATCACATGTGTGCTTCTGACTGGTCTGAGAGCTGAGTCAGACCAGTCAGGAGCCTGTCACACTACAGTCACACTGCTGTTACTGTAGGAGCCTGTCTGGCCTTCAGGTCACACTGCTGTTACTGTAGGAGCCTGTCTGGCCTTCAGGTCACACTGACATCCTGGAACTACAGACCCCACAACTACAAGTCTGCAATCACAACCCTAAACTTAGACCCCAGAACCTGCTCACTCATTTATTAATCAACCTTAATTTGTCAAACAAATAACAGGCAGGCAGGTAGGTCAACCAATCAATGGATGAGTCTTATTTACCAGCCAATCAATTTGTGCAAATGTGTCTCAGGCCAACTCCCAGAGGAGTTCTTCAATTTGATTGGCCGTACTCCGGTTCAGACCAATCGCAGTTGTTGGAGAGCCGAGGGTTAAGCGGAGGCTGTCAGCGTAGTCACGGAGACCCCCTTGACCTCCTGGTCTCGACTGTGACCTCTATCTCCCTGACTGTCTGGACACACACCCTCCTGTTCTGAAGGGTTAGGGTTACCTTGGGAACAAGGACTGTGTGATCAATACTGATTAGAGTAGATGAGGATGGATCTTCTCATGATACACTGAACACAGAGAGGAGAGAGGGAGGAGAGGTGAGGAGATGAGAGAAGAGGAGAGAAGAGAGGGAGGAGAGAAGAGGAGAGAGAAGAGGAGAGAGAAGAGGAGAGAAGAGAGAAGAGAGGGAGGAGAGAAGAGGAGAGAGAAGAGGAGAGAGAAGAGGAGAGAAGAGGAGAGAGGGAGGAGAGAAGAGAGAGAAGAGGATAGGAGAGAGGGAGGAGAGAGGGAGGAGAGAGAATAGGAGAGAGAAGAGGAGGAGAGAGGGAGGAGAGAAGAGGAGAGAGAAGAGGAGAGAGAATAGGAGAGAAGAGGAGAGAGAAGAGGAGAGGGGGAGGAGAGAGAATACGAGAGAAGAGGAGAGAAGAGAAGGAGGAGAGAAGAGGAGAAAGGTAGGAGAGAGGAGAGGGAGGACAGTAAGGAAGAAGAGAGAGGAGAGGGAAGTAGAGAGGGATGACAGAGGAGGAAAAAAGGAGGGATGGAGGAAGACACGAGCGTTCAAACCTCCTACGACATCCTTGACCTTCGACTGTGTGTGAGTTAACCATTCATCACCAGCCTACAGTATGGAGATGATGGAGAGATGGAGAATGGAGGGAGAGATGGAGGGAGAGAGATACAGAGTTCTACATACAAAGGAATGTGAAGCAATCTGCTTACGTAGATTGTATGAACGACCCTTGACCTTATGACCTCTATAATCATCAAACGCCTATAGTGTGTGTGTGTGTGTCTCGCAGCAGTGACAGTAGCTTCTGTTAAAAACATTCTCCACCAGACAATGGAAGACTTGACTGGAACCTGAAGAATTTATGAATGAATCTGACAAAACAGCAATGAGATGACCCCTCCTCTCTCCCTCCTTCTCTCCTCTCTCTCTTTCTCCTTCTATATCTCTCTCCTCTCTCTCCTTCCATGTCTCTATCTCTTTCTCCTTCTATATCTCTCTCCTCTCTCTCACTCTCCTTCCATGTCTCTCTCCTCTCCCTTTCTCTCTTTCTCCTTCTATGTCTCTCTCGCTTTCTCTCTCTCAATGGTCTATACTGACAGCTCCTGCTCACAGCTGTCACTTAAAAATGTGTTTACCTCAGCAGTCAACCTCCCCCAGCCTCTCCCAGCCTCTCCAGCCTCCCCCAGTCTCTCCAGCCTCCCCCAGTCTCTCCAGCCTCCCCAGTCTCTCCAGCCTCCCCAGCCTCTCCAGCCTCCCTCAGCCAGTGTAGGTGCGTGTCACAGTGGTGAGGTGGTGTGTGATGTCACAGTGGTATGACCCCCCCCCAGTCAGGGCCCCCTAAGCAGACTCATGTGAAAGGCATTAGAACCAGGACATAGAGGGGGGGGGCAACCTTCTGCTCCTGTTAACGCACATACACACACACACACACTGGGTGGTCAATTGATTGGACTTACATTCTACATGTTATTCATCCATTTCATCCAAAGTTACATTTCATACAAACAGCCACCACTGCCACTGCGTAGTCAGTACAGCTGGAGATCAGATCAGGTGTGTGTCGTCATGACAGTGTTTCAGAACAGATCAGGTGTGTGTCGTCATGACAGTGTTTCAGAACAGATCAGGTGTGTGTCGTCATGACAGTGTTTCAGAACAGATCAGGTGTGTGTCGTCATGACAGGGTTTCAGGGAACAGTCTGTATTTACCAGACAGGTGACATGAAGAGGTGTCAAACACACACACACACAGGTGCATGAACCCACACACACAGGTTCATGAACACACACACACACACACACACAGGTGCATGAACACACACACACACATCCTCGTTTGACTCTCCTACCAGGATGCTCAGCTTTAATGTTGACAGGCTGGATCATGACGACAGACCATAATACTCTCCAAGCACATGTCCATCTGCTGTAAGCTTCAAGTGAATAAAACAAACACCCTTATGCAAGAGGATTCCTCTTTCTTTCTTTCTCCCTCTCTCTATTCCCCTCCCTCTCTTGCTCCATCTTTTTCTCTCTCCCTTCCTTCCTTCCCTCCCTCCCTCTCTCCTTCCCTCTCTCTCTCCTCCCTCCCTCTCTCTCTCTCTCCTTCCCTCTCTCTCCCTCCCTTCCCTCTCTCCTTCCCTCCCTCTCTCTCTCCCTCCCTCCACAGTGTTCTACCTACAGCTACACTGTCACACAGGCTGTCCTGGCCTACAATGTGTCAACATCCACCCTTTCAAAACACACACACATCTGTCACCCAGCATGTCACATAAACAGGCCATATGTGACTTCATAAACTGCGAACAGTCTGACAGTTGACAATCTTCTTTTCTCTAAAACCTCTGACATGTTCGGTCTTCGTTGCAACTGGACGGATGAGCGCTTGCAGCGTGGATCACCGGAGCTGGGCTCCGACTGCAGGGACACTGCATTCATCCATCATCCTCTGCTCTCACAGGACGGAGCGCTAAACGGTTCCCCGACGCTCCCACCACGCCTGGTACCGTTCTATGTGGTATTCTAAAGCGCCCCCGAAAAGCATCCAATGCGTTCTAGAACCTCCGTCTGACGCCATGCAACGCAGCAGAGCGGGCTAAGTTGTCAACGTACGTGGCGCAAATCTTTAAATCTCCTCCTTACCCGCTGCGCCGGTCACATGCCCCGGTATAGTCCACGTAGCCACCGCCAAACAGATGGTGCTCTCAGTATGAGTATGGAGACAGAGAGAGAGGGAGGGAGGGAGCAAGAGCGAGCGAGGTTTCCACGTATATACAAGACATAACTATCACTTACAGCTCTCTCTAGACGGTTTTAGCCTCTCTATTTGGCTGGCTTATTGTATTGTTGTGGTGGATATGCTGTCTGGAGCGCATGCTAACGACTTGTTTCTCTGGAACCGGAAAGCACGAGAGACTGGCGGAGACCTCCAGGGTCACGGGTACAAAGGGGAGACTGTTAGACTGCTGCTCCAGTCCCATCCGCTCTATGTCTCCACACTCGGACACAACACAGAGAGAATCCTCTGTGGTATCTCTCTGTCTCTCTCTCTCTGTTTCCCAGTGTCTCTCTCTGTCTCTCTCTCTCTGTTTCCCAATGTGTCTCTCTCTCTGTTTCCCAGTCTCTGTCTCTCTCTGTTTCCCAATGTGTCTCTCTGTCTGTCTCCCAGTGTCTCTCTCTCTCTCTCTGTCTCCCATTGCCTCTCTCTCTCTCTGTCTCCCATTGTCTCTCTCTCTCTCTGTTTCCCAGTGTCTCTCTGTTTCCCAATGTGTCTCTCTGTCTGTCTCCCAGTGTCTCTCTCTGTTTCCCAATGTGTCTCTCTGTCTGTCTCCCAGTGTCTCTCTCTCTCTCTGTTTCCCAATGTCTCTCTCTCTCCAAGTTACAAACTCAAGGGCACTGATTGCAACAAAACAGACACAGCCAAAAAAGGTGTGGTAAAAGCATGTGAGATCTCTCGACACACACACACACACACACAAGCCCACCCATGGTCGTGTCATCACTGAGAAAGCTGCAGTTGACAGATTAATACCGGTCTCACACCTGTTCATAATCAAACAGCCACCGGACTCACGAGACGCATACAGAAGAACAGTGAGTGACAGATTCCAAATCTCAATAGAATCCCAAAGATTCCAGAATTCCTGTCAGGTCCGTACCGTGCAACTAAACGGGAAAAAATAGCTAGAGATTTGGAATTAGGCCTGTTAATGTTACAAAGAGAAATGACATCTCCCTTTCTGGACTAAATCTTGTCATGATCTATCAGTCTGTATGCAGGATACCCAGGTGTTGTCTCGCGCTTGGCTCCACCGGTTCACTAAACACAACCCCCTGAATCATTTTCTGTACAGCGGACTCCACGGACAACAACGTCACCATTATTCACCACGACTGTGTGTTTCTCCACGTTGTGTAGCTTAAATCGGTTTTAGTCCACCGAAGAACTGGACAAACACTCACCTCCGAGACTCGCCAGGGTCGCTGTTTGGGAACCGGAGAGGAAGAGGCAGAGCGCGAGCAGTCTGAACGCCAGCCAGCCGAGCGCCGTCATGTCAACTGAAGTGCAGGTGCCTCTCCTGGACCGGGGGTTTAAACGGCAAGGTCCCGTTCTTAGCTCCGTGACATGCTCGTGCAGTGCGGGCTCTGTAGGCTAATCCCCGGTCTACTTCCAGTGAACGGTGAGCTGTCGCTGCTCGGTAAAGCGCACGCACAGGGTGTAATCTCAAGCAACCTAGAATATATTCAACACCCCAAAAAATATGCCTTAGCGGCAGTCTCTCTGGACTGATAAGAACTGACAAGAGCGCGCGCGTTCAAAGATCATTGTCAAGTGTAACCAACGGAAGAATTAAACATGGCGAAAAGTCTTTCTTTATGCAAATTGTATAATTACGTGTAAGTCATCTTCACTATCAACTCCGTGCAAAGTAAGACAAAGTTATGGATTTTTTTCAGCATGGTTTCCGTTCTGCAATCACGTCCATTCTACAGAGAGCTCCTTCAGGGAAACACAGGCGCGAGTCGTTCTCTCTCTCTTTCTCTCTCTCCGGTCCGAATCCCCTGGCTCGAGCTGTCCCAGGGCTGGAAAAAAAAACGTCCGGATTTAAACATGCAGATATATTCCTTTTTACGAAACCCTGAAAATGTATCAAGTCTATCTCCACGCAACAACATAACAACCGGCAAAACCGGAATGAGTGTGTTGTAAAAACCGAGATGTAGCCTGTTCGCTGTTTCTGTGTTGCTTGCTGCTCGAGCGCTCGGTCGGTCTCACGGCTGAGCCAGTCTCGTGCCCCGCCCCGCGTGCAAGAGAGGACAACAGGTATGATGTCACATGACTCCAGGCTTTATATGCTCGTAATAAAACTTATTATTGAAACTCACTAACGCATAATTTTCATTGGGACAGTTTAGTTCTGATTACAACCAAAGCAGGATAAATAAACGAAATCGTATATTTTAATACATTTCAAAAGGGTGTAGCCTAAACGTGATAGATAAATTAATGTCCATTTATAAACCTATCTTTCGCTGGCTCGAGGCACCTGTCAAAGTGGGCTCGTGCAATGAGGACTGAACAGTAGGCTCGCTGGAGGAAGGATAATTAGACACAAGTGTCGGATAAACGCCAGCGTCAAATCCTCAGAGTGTTTTCAGTGTCTGGTGAAGGGGAGTAAGGGAGCGCGATGTCTGCTTACTTATAAAGACGTCGGCTCAGCTACAGAGACTCAACCCGGCACCCATCTGTCTCTTTCCCTCTTTTAATCTGCGCGAGAACTACAACATCACAGGGGGCGCGTGGGTGACTGGTGACTCCCCCGATTTCACGGGGCAGGAGTGCAGACTTGTACCCGCCGCGAGGACAAAAGCAGAGGGTCAGGGGCGCGGATTAAGGGAGGACTAGGAGTAAGAAAGAAAGAGAGGAGGAACAAAAGAGATGAAGAGGGGGTCAGAGGTAAGAGAGAGAACAGAAAGAAAGACAAATATACAGATCAAGACGTTGGAACCGTTGGAATTTAAACAGCAAACAGAACGCGTGGACCCGAGCCTGCACCTATTGTGAGGCGCTGAGAGCGAACTCATTAGAATGTGTCTGAAGTTGAGCTCGTCCATCATTGTTGACTTTGGTGGACGACAGGAAATGAACTGAGGGCGAGGGGCGTGGCTAATGTGTGTTGGCGCCCCCTGTAGGGCAGGTGAAGTCATAGCGGTCATGATAAATACTTAATATTAAGATTAAACATAACTATAATCAAATCATTACTGAAAAAATGTATGCTATAGATACATTTGAGCCCCCAATATGGTGACCCATACTTTTCAAAGATTTTATGAGGTCTAATATGTTTTCATGTGTCCACACACACAACCCACATCCACACACACACACTCTACACTACTCTACACACACACTAACATGCACATAAATCAGACACAGGAACCAATCAGAGTGTTGGGCATGTCTTAAAGGGATTGTCACGGTTACTTACATTGTCATTCATACCGTGTTGCTAGGAGGCTTCAAACCATGACCCTGCACACATTTGGTTAATGTGTGTGTGTGTGTGTTAGGGAGGGTGTGTGTGTGTGTGGGTTTGTGTGTGTTAGGGAGGGTGTGTGTGTGTGTGTGTGTGTGACACCATGTCTGATACAAATGGATGCTCCTATGGAGAGGGACAAGGAAATAGTATGATGTCAGGGCGTGCACACACACACACACACACACACACACACACACACACAGAGAGACACACACATACATACACAACCTTTTGTGAGAGCAGCAGCTGTAAGGAGAAATGATTGGATCAGAAATTAATTTATGCAGGAAGACACAGGAAAACATATGACTCATCCACTCATCCATCCCTTTATATATCAATCCATCCGTGTAGTTAGTCTAACTTAGTTTACACAGCAGATGGGAGGAGGGGGGAGAAGGGGGTCACTAAGAGATTTTGGCACCAGTGCCCTTGGGGGCAAGAGGACACACACACACACACACAAACTTACTCATTACACTAACAGCTTTCATTAACTAAATGAAAAAGGAAGTTGGTGCTGAAGGGAGCTCTCTCTCACTCCCTCTCTCTCTCCCTCTCTCTCTCTCTCTCTCCCTCTCTCTCACCCTCTCTCTCTCCCTCTCTCTCTCTCTCTGAAAACAGAAAAGGATTGTTTTAGCCAAGTGGATTTAACGTGAGAATGTCTCAATAAAGAGCATCAAAAGTCTCTCTATCTCTCTTTCTCTCAGCTGTTTGTTGGCTCAACTACAGACAGTGTCTGACAATCATCGCCATCATTGCACACACACACACAAACACACACACAAACAGCCAGATGGGGACTATCAATTATTAAGGCCTGATGAAGATGATGCCCTGGTTAACATTAAGCAGATTATGCCACCCTGAACCCCTCTACGATGAGCCCCCGTTTCTTAAATCTGAGTGATAGTCTTTAGATTGTGTACAAGTGAGGAGGGCTAGAGGGGGAAATGAGGTTGCTGTGTGAATAGAGGGCTACCTTCACTAATGACTTGTTTTTTCTTGGAAGGAGGGGGGGGGGCAGGGAGGAGGTGTGTGGGGGGGCAGGGAGGAGGTGGGGGGGCAAAAGGGGAGGTTAAGCTGTGATTAAGAACACATTGGGATTTTTGGCGGGTGTTGTGGTTTACCGCTTGGTGTGTGTGTGTATGTGTGTGAATGTATGTGTGTGAATGTGTGTGTGTGTGAATGTATGTGTGTGTGAATGGTCTAGGTTTAGAGTGTGTATTGTTGGAGTGTGAGGTGGAAGATTAGAATGTCACAGAGCTCACTCACCTCACAACAACGATCCCTAGTAATTAGAGGAACTGCTGGACTGTGGCTGAACTGGAGAACACACACACACACACACACACACACACACACACATACACACACACACGTACATACACACACACACACACACACACGTACATACACACATACACACACACACGTACATACACACATACACACACACACGTACATACACACATACACACACAGGAGAACACACACACACACACAAGAGGAAACACAGAAACACAGGAGGAAACACACACACACACAGACAAGAGATCATTGACAGTCATAATTGCACTATACACTCCCAGATTATGGGGTATTTCCTGGGATAATTGCTGAGGCCAGATTACGGGACGTGTGAAAGACAGATTATGAGATGAACAATGACAGACATGCAGATCAAAGGATAACAAACATGTTTCTGTTTTCTGGGAAACCACATGGCTGTAGACCCCCTCTCCCTCCACCAACCAACATCCACCCCCCCACCCACTCACCACTCACTCAGAGAGACACAGAGAGACACAGAGAGAGACACAGAGAGGGAAAGACAGAGGCAATGTTAGGTGAGAGATGTGTACAAACGATCAGCCTCAGTAATCAAGCCATGAATATGGATAAACGTCAGAGAGGAGGAGGGGGATGGAGGGAGGACGGGAGGAGGGTGATGGAGGGATGAGGAGGACGGGAGGAGGGGAATGGAGGGATGAGGAGGAGGAAGGGAGGGAGGAGAAAGGTGTTGACACTGGAGATGATAGGAGAGATGAGTTGGAGAGGAGAGGAAGGGAGAGAGGAGGGGAGAGAAGGGCTGAGAGATGAGTTGGAGAAGGAGAGAGAAGGGGAGGAGAGGAGGGAAGAGAGGGGCTGTGAGACAGGATTCTAACGAGCGATGAGAGGGATGAAAAGATGGATAAACCATACGGGTCTTAAATATGTAATTATGTTACTTATGGAAAAAAATAATCAGTTTTTAGAAAGTGTTCCAGATGGCTGGAGAAAGGATCACACACACACACACATACCCCCCAGTGAGACCTGCTAGGACTCCAGCAGTACACACACACACACACACACACACCAGTGAGACCTGCTAGGACTCCAGCAGTACTCTCTGTGGGGTCTAAGAGGCTTTGAGGTTATTTAGGGCTGATTAAAAGGAGGTCGAGCCTCAAAACAAGAACCCAAATATCCACCGTGTACCGTCAAACTCAAACGTTCTCACATAGAACACTGGTATCAACCAGTTTAAATGCACTCTCCCTCTCTCTATTTGTCTCTCTCTATTTGTCTCTCACTATCTCCCTCCCTCTTTCTCTCCTTCTCTATTTCTCTTTCCCCCTCTCTCTCAGCAGTATATCCACCCTGACACTAGTTCATCAGCTGTCGGATCACCACAGAAAAAAAGAGGGATGAAAAGAGAGAGGGCAAGAAAACGAGAGCAGAAAAATGGGTAAATGTCCAAAAACATCACATCCTTCCTTCCTTCGTTGATCTAGCCTTGAGCTCATCCAGTCCCCAGGAGAGAGGGAATATAACCCCCCCCCCCACACACACACTTAAAACTTAAATTCACACATGCACACACACATACACACACTTAAAATGTAAATTCACGCACACACATTCACACACACTGGTGCCCCCAGCCCCTCAGTGATTTAATTGGACTAATTATATTTGCTTAAGACTGGCCCGTCTCAGTTCACAAGTTTTAATTGGCCGTTAATTGAATCCTACTGTGTCTGAACTGCCCTGGGGTACAAACCAAACACACCAATCCATTCTTAAAATGAAGGAACAAGGCCAGAGACCGTTTGATTTAATACACAAAAAGGAATTGCCACCAGCTATACTGTGATGCACTGTTTGGATTTAAAGGCAGATTTGATCAGGGATCTTAATCACACACACACAATGCCTCTTTCTGTTTTTAATGATAAGGTTGGTTTAAAGGTGCTTTCTGTTCATTATGAGATAATCATTAGCATGAGAATAGCTGGTTCTATCCCTGTAGGTCAGTGTCCTGTCACTATTAAACACAGTCATTTTACATGACAAGCTGTTGCATGGAGAACATGTATTCACTCGAAGGCTAAAATGATTTTTTGCTTCTTGAAAACCAGCCTAACCTTCACCATCCCCCTGTCTGGCTCCATTAGTGTTTCACCAAACTAGCCCTCCCTCCCTCCCTCCCCCCTCCTGCCACTCTCCTCACCTCCCCCTCTCGTCACCTCCCCCTCACCCTCACCTCCCCCTCCCCCTCAACTCCCCCTCCTTACCTCCCCCTCTCCTCCTTTTTTCACCAAAATATAAAATCTGATATGGCAGGCTGTGGATCTCTCCCTCACTCATCCTCTCCCTCTCTCACACTCACCCTCTCTCTCCCTCTGTCTCTCCTCTCCATCTTCTCTATGCTTTTGTTCATTCATAGTAGCCTCATATCGCTACCATGGCAACCGCTTGTACACATTCCGCTCTGGGAGAGAAAGAGGGATACGGAGAGGAGAGAGATGAAAGAGACAGATACGGGGGTTGGAGAATGTGAAGAGAGTGAGATGGAGGGAGAGAGAGAGATACAGAGAGAGAGAGGGAGAGAGAGACCACCTCTACATCCTCATCTCCAGGTAAGAGGAGAAGAGGAGCAGGGCTGGGAAGACACCACCCATCTGCCATGTTGGCTCACAGCCAAGCCTGCAATGTGGATCCAAGATGGCTGCCAGTTGCACAAATCCAGGTCTGGACAGACACCGGATAGTGTCACTGGAGAAGGAGTGAGGACAGCCAGACCTTATCAGAGACTGAACAAGAGATAGAGAGAAGGAGGGATGATGAGAGGAGAGAGACTGGGAGAGAGAGAGATATTATGATGATGAGAGAGAGAGGAATATTATCAGTGACAGAATGGGTTCTAGTTGCAGAGCTGTCACACACTGGACTAACATAATCCTCTAGTAGCTTAATCATTAGTACAGGTCATTAAAGAGAGAGGGGGAGAGAGAGAGAGAGAGAGAGAGAGAGAAAGAGAGAGAGAGAGAGAGAGAGAGAGAGGGAGGGAGGGAGGGGGGAGTTAATGTTCAAGTTTGTGTGTGTGTCTGTCCAGTTTTCCTAACCTGATTTTGATGTCACTTGTCCCTGGTGATGCCGTCAGAGTGAAGGGGAACATGGGAGTTCTAGAACTAGAGCTGTGATCCCAAAGTTCTACACAGAGGATTCTAGAACCGGGGCAGGGTTCCGGAATGAGGCAGTCTCTGGTGTTTTCATCACCAAAGCTGCTTCTGGCTGTTGTTGTTCTTTTCCAGAACACTCAGACGCTTACAGGAAGCTTGTCTGGTGAGACGATTGTTTGTCTGGCATTAGTGCCACTGTTCACCATAGGGTGTCTGATCCCAGCTAGCCTAGCCTAGGCTAGCCTAGCATAGCACAATGGTAGGGGTACAGAACTAGGGAGCTGAAGCTAGTTACCTTAGCCAAGTCTACCCAAGTGGACATCAACCTGCTAGCTATCCTAGCCTAGCCTAGCCTTCATAGCATAGCATAGCTGCAGGGGTATGTGGCTGTTATTTTATCCTGCCTAACGTGATTTTCAGGGGCTTCTACAGCCTAGCTTAGCCTAGCCTCGTGTCTACTGGTGGATTGCATTGTTTTCCATAATCTACATGAAATTTAACATGTTTAAATGCAAATCTGCTCTGTAAAACCACCAGTGTGGTTTTAATCAATATCTTCTAATCTGCTGCACTGAGATGACAACGGATCATAACAGCTAAAGAAAAGGGCTGCTTATCCTGTCTGTGTCTGTGTGTTTCTGAGTGTAGATAAAGAATAGGGCTGTTTATCCTGTCTGTGTCTGTGTGTGTGTTTCTGAGTGTAGAGTACAAACTACTGATGACAGTGTGTGAGGGTTAGTATCATTAGTGGTAGTGTCTTTAGTAGGCTTTCTAGTCCCACTGCTAGATTAGGGGGGCTGCTAATCCCAGGGATTATGTCCTTGGATTGAGATTAAACTCAACGCTTGGGATAACAGGGTGACAGTTTCTTTAGCGCAGTCCATGAACCTCGAAGGCATCGATGAGTCATGTCTGAAATATTATTTGTGTGTGTGGCTGTGTGTATGTGTGTGTGTGCAGCTGTGTGTGTGTGTGTGTGTGTGTGTGCATGCACACTAAGTAAACACATTTAATCACTCAATCACTCCCTTGACGGATAACCCCAGAAAATAAAAGAATCCCTGATCGTGAACTAGAAACAGTTCACAACAATCCATGTTCAAACATCACTGTAGAACTTTTAGATTAACTTTGCAACGGTGTATTGGTTTAAGATTCTCTCTGAGTACAAAAGTGTGAGTGTGTGTTTTGGGGGTCTTTGTTGGACCGTGATCGATGAGTCACTCACTTGTCAAACCAATAAGGAGGAGGTAGAGTGATGTTGCTCTTGGTAACAGACTCCAGGTTATGGTCTGGAAGGCTACAGGATACAGGAAGTAGAACAGGGGCATTTCCTGTCAGGCTCGTGGGCCTGAGGGAGGGAGAAAGAGAGTTCTTTACTTTGTTGGTCAGTCGAAACAGCCTACCCAACACACACACGCGCTCGCACGCACACACACACACACACGCACGCGCTCGCACGCACACACACGCACAGCCTGGTGGTGCAGTCTGCTCCCCAGCTGGTTCTGAGTGCCTGCTAGCACCCTGCTGTCCCAGCGCTAACATTAGCACAGCTCTGTCAACGCATCTCAGTGCAGGCCGCACTAGCATCGCAGGTTAGCACCGGGGTGCTAGCGGGGTTGGTGACCTCATCAAAGGGGGACAGAGAATGGAGTATGTAATTGTTAGGTAGGAGTGTGTGTGTGTTTCCTTTTGTAAAAGCAGACAGTGATAAATGGATAAGTAACGTGGCAAGACATGTAGTGTGTGTGTGTGTGTCCGGGGTCAATTCTATTTCCATTCATCTTGGTGATGCAGTTAAATGCTCCAGTTGAAACTCAGGACCTTTCTACTGACCTTCACTCCCCCTACACCCAGGGGAGGGTGTCCTGACACACACACACACACACACACACACACACACACACACACACACACACACACACACACACACACACACACACACACACACACACACTTCTTAGCCTTCTTCCTCTGTTTAGCTGTCAATTAGACCTCCCCACACACACCAGGGAGTGTGATCAGTACAAAAGAAAATAGAATACAGAAAAATAGAGGGAGAGGGAGAGAGAGAGAGCGGGAGAGCGAGAGAGAGAACGTGTCTCAACTCAATGTTATCAGTCTAACCATTGACTGTGTTATCCTGTGAAGAGAAGGAGAGAGGAGAAGAAAGAGGAGGAGAGGAGAGTGTTTTGCCTGGTGACCTGCTGTCTCTCTCTGGTGACTAAAGAGGTGGATGAAAGAAGAGAGGTGGAAAGGAGAGAGGGGAAGAGAGACATGAAAAGAGGGGGAGATTAATCACAGCACAGTGAAAAGACCTCAGTTACTGAGATCATCAAAGGAGAACATAGATCTTCCTGTCTCTCCCTCTCTCTGCCTCTTCCTCTCTCCCTCTCTCTGCCTCTTCCTCTCTCCCTCTTTCCCAATTTCATTCTATTATTTATTGACATGACAACAAACGTTTTTTCTCTATCCCTTCACTCACTCACTCCCTTCACCTCCCTCTTTCTACCCTCCCTCTCTCTCTCTCTCTCTCTCTCTGCCACCCTGCCTTTCCCACTCTCCCCCCCCATCACTTTCTTCATTCTGGAGATCATAAATGTAGAGCTGTTCTTATGGTTGTAGGGGTCCTTTGTAAGAAAGCTGCCCTTACTATGCCTGATTAAACAGATCTTTTCTCTTTCTGACACACACACGCACGCACGCACGCACGCACGCACGCACGCACGCACACACGCACACACGCACACACGCACACACAGCTTCCTGACTCCACTACAACAGGATTATTGGCCCAATTCCCTATCATCTCTCTCCATCCTTTCTCTCTCCTTCCTCCCTCTCTCCATCCTTTCTCCTTCTCCTCTCTCCTTCCTCCAACCTTGCTACACAGGATGCCAGAAGAGAGGAGATGAGAGGATGGAGAGGAAGGGCAGTGGAGAGGTGGGGAGAGATAATCACATGGGACACACAGAAAGGCCAAAAGAGAGAAAGAGAGAGTGATAGATAGCTTCTCCCAAGGGAGAAGTTGTGAGATCAACCACACACACAGACACACTCACTTACACACACACACACACTCTCTCTCTGTAACACTCCCGGGACAGACACAATCACCGACGCCGGCCAGTCGGTCGACCTGTTGCTAGGGATACGGAGGCGAGAGAACCCTGCTGTGTGATGTCATCGCGTTCCGGCGCCAGGCCCTCGGCCAATGGGACAAAAGAAGAGGAGGACATGCTGTTATTCCTTATTCCTCTCTCTCCCTATGTCTCTCTGTCTTCCTCCCTCTCTCTCTCTCTCTCCCCCCCTCCTCCCTCTCTCTCCCCCCCTCCCCCTCTCTCTCCCTATGTCTCTGTCTTCCTCTCTCTCTCCCCCCCCCTCCCTCTCTCCCCTCCCCCTCTCTCCCTCTCTCTGTCTCACTCTTTTTTCCCTCACTCTTCATCTCTCTCTCTCGCTGTCTCCCTCTCTCTCTCTCTCTCCCTCACTCTCTCTCACTCTTCATCTCTCTCTCTCTATCGCTCTCCCTTTTCTTTTCTCCTCTTTCCTGGAACGAGGGATGGTTACTGCTGGTGAAACCCGGCTCTTAGCTCTGGTTCACTTCTCATTCAAACACAGAAAGACTGCTGGCTATGCGACGCACACATGAAGACATTTACAAAGAAAAAGGAGATTAAATGTTTCCAAGAATATGAAACAATATCAAGACCCACTGAACACATGGAGAATAAACAACATAGATACATAATGAGATATGAGGAGATATTATGTTGATTGAGTAAATATGTGCGCAGTAGTGGTCATTTAGTAGACTACGGTGCTGCTCATCTAGCACAACATGGTTCAGCTTGGGACAGGAGGACTTGGCTGATTGCACATGTGTGTGTGTGTGTGTGTGTGTGTGTGTGTGTGAGTGTGTGTGTGTGTGTGTGTGTGTGTGTGTGTGTGTGTGTGAAGTGTGTGTGTGTGTGTGAAGTGTGTGTGTGTGTGTGTGTGTGTGTGTGTGTGTGTGTGTGTGTGTGTGTGTGTGTGTGTGTGTGTGAAGTGTGTGTGTGTGTGTGAAGTGTGTGTGTGTGTGTGTGTGTGTGTGTGTGTGTGTGTGTGTGTGTGTGTGTGTGTGTGTGTGTGAAGTGTGTGTGTGTGTGTGTGTGTGTGTGTGTGTGTGTGTGTGTGTGTGTGTGTGTGTGTGTAAAGCTTGGATGATCATGCAGCCCTTGTGACAGTTGACATACTTGAACGGATGAGTGAATCTAAGGCTTGACCTCTCTCACCCCTCCATCCTCTCACCCCTCCATCCTCTCACCCCTCCATCCTCTCACCCCTCCATCCTCTCACCCCTCCATCCTCTCACCTCTCCTCCTCTCACCCCTCCATCCTCTCACCCCTCCATCCTCTCACCCCTCCATCCTCTCACCTCTCCTCCTCTCACCCCTCCATCCTCTCACCTCTCCTCCTCTCACCCCTCCATCCTCTCACCCCTCCATCCTCTCACCCCTCCATCCTCTCACCCCTCCATCCTCTCACCCCTCCATCCTCTCACCTCTCCTCCTCTCACCCCTCCATCCTCTCACCCCTCCATCCTCTCACCCCTCCATCCTCTCACCTCTCCTCCTCTCACCCCTCCATCCTCTCACCTCTCCTCCTCTCACCCCTCCATCCTCTCACCCCTCCATCCTCTCACCCCTCCATCCTCTCACCCCTCCATCCTCTCACCCCTCCATCCTCTCACCCCTCCATCCTCTCACCCCTCCATCCTCTCACCTCTCCTCCTCTCACCCCTCCATCCTCTCACCCCTCCATCCTCTCACCCCTCCATCCTCTCACCTCTCCTCCTCTCACCCCTCCATCCTCTCACCTCTCCTCCTCTCACCCCTCCATCCTCTCACCCCTCCATCCTCTCACCCCTCCATCCTCTCACCCCTCCATCCTCTCACCCCTCCATCCTCTCACCCCTCCATCCTCTCACCCCTCCATCCTCTCACCCCTCCATCCTCTCACCTCTCCTCCTCTCACCCCTCCATCCTCTCACCCCTCCATCCTCTCACCCCTCCATCCTCTCACCTCTCCTCCTCTCACCCCTCCATCCTCTCACCTCTCCTCCTCTCACCCCTCCATCCTCTCACCCCTCCATCCTCTCACCCCTCCATCCTCTCACCCCTCCATCCTCTCACCCCTCCATCCTCTCACCCCTCCATCCTCTCACCTCTCCTCCTCTCACCCCTCCATCCTCTCACCCCTCCATCCTCTCACCCCTCCATCCTCTCACCTCTCCTCCTCTCACCCCTCCATCCTCTCACCTCTCCTCCTCTCACCCCTCCATCCTCTCACCCCTCCATCCTCTCACCCCTCCATCCTCTCACCCCTCCATCCTCTCACCCCTCCATCCTCTCACCCCTCCATCCTCTCACCTCTCCTCCTCTCACCCCTCCATCCTCTCACCCCTCCATCCTCTCACCCCTCCATCCTCTCACCTCTCCTCCTCTCACCCCTCCATCCTCTCACCTCTCCTCCTCTCACCCCTCCATCCTCTCACCCCTCCATCCTCTCACCCCTCCATCCTCTCACCCCTCCATCCTCTCACCTCTCCTCCTCTCACCCCTCCATCCTCTCACCCCTCCATCCTCTCACCCCTCCATCCTCTCACCTCTCCTCCTCTCACCCCTCCTCCTCTCACCCCTCCATCCTCTCACCTCTCCTCCTCTCACCCCTCCATCCTCTCACCCCTCCATCCTCTCACCTCTCCTCCTCTCACCTCTCCATCCTCTCACCCCTCCATCCTCTCACCCCTCCTCCTCTCACCCCTCCATCCTCTCACCCCTCCATCCTCTCACCCCTCCATCCTCTCACCCCTCCATCCTCTCACCCCTCCATCCTCTCACCCCTCCATCCTCTCACCCCTCCATCCTCTCACCCCTCCATCCTCTCACCCCTCCATCCTCTCACCCCTCCATCCTCTCACCCCTCCATCCTCTCACCCCTCCATCCTCTCACCCCTCCATCCTCTCACCCCTCCATCCTCTCACCCCTCCATCCTCTCACCCCTCCATCCTCTCACCCCTCCATCCTCTCACCCCTCCATCCTCTCACCCCTCCATCCTCTCACCCCTCCATCCTCTCACCCCTCCATCCTCTCACCCCTCCATCCTCTCACCCCTCCATCCTCTCACCCCTCCATACTCTCACCCCTCCATCCTCTCACCCCTCCATCCTCTCACCCCTCCATCCTCTCACCCCTCCATCCTCTCACCCCTCCATCCT
Source organism: Osmerus eperlanus (assembly GCF_963692335.1). Taxonomy (NCBI): domain Eukaryota; kingdom Metazoa; phylum Chordata; class Actinopteri; order Osmeriformes; family Osmeridae; genus Osmerus; species Osmerus eperlanus. Next base: position 91,444 of record NW_026911394.1, on the reverse strand, counting down.
CTCACCCCTCCATCCTCTCACCCCTCCATACTCTCACCCCTCCATCCTCTCACCCCTCCATCCTCTCACCCCTCCATCCTCTCATCCCAGTCGTGTTGCACCTGTAGTACAGTAATAACTTCATAAATGAGCTGAAACTGGACTTTTATCATTCTTGACTCCGGCCTACAAAACGGCTTTCACATTGATAAGATGCACACACACACACACGCACACACTCTCTCAGAGAGCCACTGAGTGGCTGCTCTCTTATCTGTGTGTGTGTGTGTGTGCAGCCTCAGGTCAGAGACTCAGTGGGGTGAGACTGATTGGTTTTGTCTGCCGTGGAGTGGAGGAGCACACACACACACACACACACACACAGCTATCTCATCTGAAGCCTTGTTGAAACAGACCAGGGTACATAACAACGTCCTTATACGACGTTTAAACAGTGCATAGGAAGACTACCCCAGTTTCATCCCATAATGAACTGCCTGATTTGAAGGGAAACGGTTGCCAGGTGACCTTTGACTGTTACCAGTAACACTTTCCTCGGTTGCTCGATGGGACAGGAAGCAGGCACCGGTGTGGACAGGAAGTGAAGAAGAGACCCTGAGGGCTGACTTCCTGTTCCACAACAACAACAAGGACAGAGGATTGTGGGTAGGATAGTGGAGGTTCTGGGGTGTAAACCTCTCCTCCAGGGATACTGTGTTAGACGGCTAAGCTGAAGGCTTCCTCTGGTATTTTGTGGTATTTAGTTTCTGAATGTTTTGTGTGTGTGTGTTCTGAATGTTCTGGAGTGTTTGTTCTGAATGTTCTAGAGTGTTTGTTGTGTCATAACACTCCTTTACTGTCCTGCTGAGAGCCCTTCTGGCAGCCAGCAAGAGAGGGAGGGAGGGAGGGAGGGAGGGAGGGAGGAGAGAAGGAGGGAGAGTCACACCCCAGTAGTCTGGCACAGATGAGATCCTCTCTCTCTACCTTTCTCTCCCTTGCTCTGTCCCTCCCTCTCTCTCTCTAGACTTCTCGTCATTGTGACAGGTCTACTTCCTGTGTCGGCCCTGTGTCACTTCCCCTTCCAGGGTTCTGTGCCCTGTGTGTGACAGAAGGCTCAGAGAGGGGGGAGAGAGAGAGGGAGAGAAAAAGAGAGAATAAGGGGAGAGAGAGATTGTGGAAGGTGATGTGATGTTACATAAAACTACAAAGTCTGTCAGATTATCCAAAACAACCCTAACCTTACATCATCAGTGTGACTGAAGCCCTCTGTCGCACGCACGCGCGCGCACACACACACACACACACACACACACACACACACAGGAACAAGCGCGTGGGATGGGAGCATGAAGACGTGAACAGAAACACCATAAAGATCCTCTGAGAGAAGAGAAACAGGGTGTGTGTGTGTGTGTGTGTGTGTGTGTGTGTGTGTGTGTGAGGGTGTGTGTGTGTGTGACTGCATGTGTGCGGTCGTGTGTGTGCGTCTGTGTGTGAGGGTGTGTCTGGGTGTGGCTGAAGACCCTTCTGCTTGTGTGTTGTTCTGAAAACAGACTGTGTTTTCATCCCACGAGCGATGCAAGAGAGGGGGAGAGGGGGGAGGGAGGGGAGAGGGGGGAGGGAGGAGACAGAGACAGAGGAGGAGAGATAGAGAGAGAGGAAGAGAGAGGAGCGAGAGAGATAGAGGGGCGAGAGAGGAAGAGTAGAAAGAGGGAGGGAAATATACTGACAGTTAAAACACATGAATCAGAACATCCTTTTAGGCGTCCATTAACAACAGGAAGGAACACATCACAACCAATCACATCAGCAGGCTTCTGATGGATAGTGTGGTTTCCGTGGTAACAGACCTGTTGAACCCCTACCCACCTAATACAGTGGTCCACTGAAAACACGCACGCACTCTCAACACTAGGGGAGAGTTGTAATGGACAAACAAGAGCCATCTAATCACTAATGCTGAGACCTGATGTCAGCTTCGTTTAAAAGAGGGAGATCGATCCATCTAATGTTCTATAGAGGGATGAGAGCCCATCTAGCCAGCCTGTCAGCCAACCAACCAGTCAGCCAACCAGCCTGTCAGCCAACCAACCAGTCAGCCAACCAGCCTGTCAGCCAACCAACCAGTCAGCCAACCAGCCTGTCAGCCAACCAACCTGTCAGCCAACCAACCAGTCAGCCAACCAGCCTGTCAGCCAACCAACCAGCCAGCCAACCAGCCTGTCAGCCAACCAGCCTGTCAGCCAACCAACCAGTCAGCCAACCAGCCTGTCAGCCAACCAACCAGCCAGCCAACCAGCCTGTCAGCCAACCAGCCTGTCAGCCAACCAACCAGTCAGCCAACCAACCAGTCAGCCAACCAGCCAACCAACCTGTCAGCCAACCAGCCAGTCAGCCAACCAGCCTGTCAGCCAACCAGCCAGTCAGCCAACCAGCCTGTCAGCCAACCAGCCAGTCAGCCAACCAACCAGTCAGCCAACCAACCAGTCAGCCAACCAGCCTGTCAGCCAACCAACCAGTCAGCCAACCAACTAGTCAGCCAACCAGCCTGTCAGCCAACCAACCAGTCAGCCAACCAGTCAGCCAACCAGCCTGTCAGCCAACCAACCAGCCTGTCAGCCAACCAGCCTGTCAGCCAACCAACCAGTCAGCCAACCAACCAGTCAGCCAACCAGCCTGTCAGCCAACCAGCCTGTCAGCCAACCAACCAGTCAGCCAACCAACCAGTCAGCCAACCAGCCTGTCAGCCAACCAACCAGTCAGCCAACCAACCAGTCAGCCAACCAACCAGCCTGCCAACCAGCCTGTCAGCCAACCAACCAGTCAGCCAACCAGCCTGTCAGCCAACCAGCCTGTCAGCCAACCAGCCTGTCAGCCAACCAGCCTGTCAGCCAACCAACCAGTCAGCCAACCAACCAGTCAGCCAACCAGCCAGTCAGCCAACCAGCCTGTCAGCCAACCAGCCAGTCAGCCAACCAACCAGTCAGCCAACCAACCTGTCAGCCAACCAGCCTGTCAGCCAACCAACCAGTCAGCCAACCAGCCTGTCAGCCAACCAACCAGTCAGCCAACCAACCAGTCAGCCAACCAGCCTGTCAGCCAACCAGCCTGTCAGCCAACCAGCCTGTCAGCCAACCAACCGGTCAGCCAACCAGCCTGTCAGCCAACCAAACAGTCAGCCAACCAACCAGTCAGCCAACCAACCAGTCACCCAACCAGCCTGTCAGCCAACCAGCCTGTCAGCCAACCAGCCTGTCAGCCAACCAGCCTGTCAGCCAACCAAACAGTCAGCCAACCAGCCTGTCAGCCAACCAACCTGTCAGCCAACCAACCTGTCAGCCAACCAACCAGTCAGCCAACCAGCCTGTCAGCCAACCAACCTGTCAGCCAACCAGCCTGTCAGCCAACCAACCAGTCAGCCAACCAGCCTGTCAGCCAACCAACCAGTCAGCCAACCAGCCTGTCAGCCAACCAGCCTGTCAGCCAACCAACCTGTCAGCCAACCAACCAGTCAGCCAACCAGCCTGTCAGCCAACCAGCCTGTCAGCCAGACAGCCTTCCAACCAACTATCTAGTCAGTCAACCAGCCAGTCATTCAGCCAACCAACGCTACAGCAGCACTTCACCATTTCTCTTCTTCATCATCATCTTTCATCCTCCCTTTCACTCTCTTCATCATCGCTCATTTTCCTTCTTCTACTCCTTTCCTGTAAAGAGGGGATTACAGCCCAAATCTGCAGCCTTCAAATTACCAGGCGCACGTTCAGACAGGCACACACACACACAATACGCACATACACACAATACGCACACAAAATCACACTGGCCCCCTCAAATTCATCTTTCATGTGGGACGTTTTCAATAGCCCCGTTTGAGTAGGGTTATTACCATGACAACGAGGTAGGATTAGGTTAAAAAAAAACTCATTCCTGCTCCATTGTGAAAGCCCCTTGATTCAGAAAAGCACTCAAGATTGAGTTTTAGGGAGAGGGTGGGATAGAGAGATGGAGTGGCAGAGAGAGAGCGAGGAAAAGAGAGGTGGGTGGTGCAGAATGGAAAAGAGAGAGAGCAGAGAGAGAGCAGAGAGAGAGAGCAGAGAGAGCAGAGAGAGCAGAGGGAGAGAGAGCAGAGAGGGAGAGAGAGAGCAGAGAGAGAGGAGAGAGCAGAGAGAGAGAGAGAGGAGAGAGCAGAGAGGGAGAGGAGAGAGCAGAGAGAGAGCAGAGAGAGAGAGAGCGAGCAGAGAGGGAGAGAATGCCTAAAATGGAACCTTGAAAATGAACAATTCATGAGTACAACTTTAGAATGTTGCATAAACTCTGATGGGCAGGATACATGATTTGTATCCTTATGTAGTCCAAGCGAAAGGGTTCTCTCCTCTCACACACACCAAATCTCTAGATGAGAATCAGGTCACAAACACTCAGATCTCTGCTTTGATTTTATGTCTTCACCCCCTGACAAACACACACCTGGAGACATGTACACACACAGGCATGTACGCACACGCCACTCTCATGAATATGTTAACACATATGCATGCATGTCAGTAGCATGATCATTACCATATGAAGTGAGAAGATGGAAGGCAGTGACATCGCTACCATGATCACACACACACACACACACCCCTCTTCTCTCGTCAGCTGTTCTCAGAGGAGAACAATACACACTTCAGATTCACAGTCATATGACCTGATCATCAGACCTCACCCCATACTGTACTCCAGGGTACAGAGTCACACACACACATACACCCACACACTATATCCATGCACACACACACACACACACGCACACACACACAGACGGCACCACCAGTGGAATCATAAATCCAAACCCAGGCTGTGCTCTTGTCCAACCAGGGAATTCTGGGAAGACAGTTATCTCCAGGTGTTCCTGTCTCCTCGGCACCTATTGATGATGTCATCAGTACCCAAAGGGCTGTGCAAACATGGGCCCTCGGGAAAGGTGGTTGTTTGGGTGGTCCCTAAAAATGTCCAGAGAAGGAGGCTGGAGGGGGTGCAACAGGAGGAGATTATTAGATAGATATCTGCATTTCCATTTTTTTAAACTCATTATACTGTGCTTTATGAAGACAGGAACAATGGCAAGAGTTCCGGAAGGAGTCCTACCAGTCAATAGAAATAGAATTAGTGTCCCATTATGACCCATCAATTAGAACTGGAAGTGATTTTCTGCAGGGAACTAAATGTTCCGGAGTCTTCAGAGAGATAGAACGTTCCGCACTCTACCAAGACTGCAAACAGAACAGCACACAGATATTCCCCTGGTCATGCAAACTGTCGCATCTTAAAACGTAAAAACCACAAAGACCCAACAACCATTCTGAGAAAACAGTTTTTTCCTGCATTCCTGTAGATGTTTGTTTCCCACAAAGCTTAGAATGATCTCTCACAATGGCCTATTCCCTCAACACCAACAAGCCTACAGAACAATAGGATTTGATGGGATCTGCTTTCAGTTGGATTAGCAACATTCTGGAATGGAACTCAAACCAACACAGAGGGATGTTCTGGAATGGAAAAGTAATCACTGTAAACAACAGTTGCCGTGGTTTCTGTGGTGGTGATGGTTGTGTCGATGCTCGCTGTCACAAGGCAGTGCTTCTAGGGCCTGCCTGGGCCTGTCAGATCACCTTGTTATGGGGCAGGTGGATGTAGATCTGAAATGTGTGTGTGCAAATGTAAATCCTTCTACAAGCTCGTCTGTCTCTCGTTTCCCAAACCACCCCAGCCAGGCCACTCCACCCTGGATGTACATACACACACACAGCTAAAAATAAGGCCCTCTATAATCTCATGCATAGGCACTTAGTGTCTGAGATGAAATGCAGCTTATATCTCCCTGGGAAAGAGAGGAGGGGGGAGAGAGAGGGGGAGACAGAGATAGGGAGATAGGGGGAGAGGGGGAAGGGGTAGAGGGAGAGGAGAGAGGGGGAGACAGAGATAGGGGAGAGGGAGATAGGGGGAGAGGGGGAAGGGGTAGAGGGAGAGGGAGAAGAGGGAGAGAGAGTAAGACAGTTAGCACTAGAGACTTGTACATCAAGGTTGTCAGGGTGCAGTCTCACTAACCTTAATCCACACAAAGTGACAGCTCACACACACACAGCTCACACACACACAGCTCACACACACAGCTCACACACAGCTCACACACACACAGCTCACACACAGCTCACACACACACAGCTCACACACACACAGCTCACACACACACAGCTCACACACAGCTCACACACACACAGCTCACACACACACAGCTCACACACACACAGCTCACACACACACAGCTCACACACCCCAAACCTTACAAATCAGGACATCCGCTGGACCAAATTCGTAGAATCTGACTGGATTTGTGACAGAAGGTTGCTCTCTCTCTCTCTCTCACACCTCTTCTTATCTCCTAAGAACAGATGTGCATGTTTCACATTTCTTGTCGTTCACTGATGCTCTGCAAAAGTGACACGTGAATCAGTGTGTGTGTGTGTGTGTGTGTGTGTTTGAGCATGCACACAGAGGTGGGGGGGGGGGTCTGGGTGTGTTTGTTTACGTGTGTGTTTGTGTGTGTTTGTCATCTCATTTCATAAGCCAGCGTTGGGTAAGCCTCTTACCCAAGAGCAGCTTCACTGCTGCCTCTCCCAACTAACTCGCAAAGGAAATGAACAGCTCACTCTTTATTTCACGCATCTCCAATCCCCTTCACATTGAGTGTGTGTGTGCGTGTGTGTGTGTGAGAGAGTGAGTGTGTGTCTGTGTGTGTTCATGGCAGACAGAACTGTGACTGAGCTAGGGTGGTGTACAATTGAATTGTTCGCCCCTGAAATCAAATACTGATTTTTACATAATGTCATTCATTGGTTCCTTCACATGCCCCCAGATTTACTTTCTATTCATTTCAGGGGAAGAATAGATGGAGGGAGAGAGAAGAGAGAAACTTTGAGAGACTTTAAGAAACTTTGAGACTTGGAATAGAAAAGAAATGGAAGAAAATAATATTTTTCTCTGTAGTTCAAAACGAGAGATAACTACGTTGAACAGTTGAGTTGGCGCTGAAAGGGATTATCAACAGATGTGTATCTCGCGCGTGCTGCTCTGGCGCCCTCGCGCACCCCCGCAAGTCCCTCAGTTCAATCAAGCAATACAGACAGTGAGTGACAGTTGAATTTCTAGCTTTAAGGCTATTTATTTTGGAATACCATTTTATCCTGTACAGAACATTTTATGAAAACCTGAATATTGAACGTAGAAGATAAAGTAAATAGGTGAGTGGTGAAGATTTTCGAGAAATGTATAAATCTAGCACGCTCGCTTACTGGCTAGTAGCTAGCTAGCTACTAACGTATGAACTAGCTAGTTAGCTAGCTAGCGAGTTGACTGAACCTGTCCTGGCTAGCTTGTTAATATTCACATCATTTGAACTGTGTAGCCAGCTATAGGGCTGGTACATGATATAAAATGTAACTTACATCTATCTATAATAATTCTTCCAAATTAACCAGCTGAAATAACAAATGAAATGTTAAGAGTCATTAGCTAGGTAGCTAGCCGCCAACAACACTGACGGCTCGGTTGCACGGACATGAGCTGACGCAGAATCGTGACAGAAACCGTTTGGAGCTTGTATACTCTGTCGGTTTCTCCTCCCAGCAAACCCACCTTCTCCCAAACTGTTCAGGGCAGTGCATTGAAAACTCACGTCTGCTCCGTGGTCTCCTCGAAGTTCTTTAATGGGTTCCGATCGTCCTTTGAAAATGTGGGGTGAGTGCACCTGGTGTGCGCGGACAGGCGGATACCCTGTGCACGGGCCCCATAGACGCAATGGGGCGTGTCGGTCGCTGTGACCTCACTTTTGCCGCGCAGAGCCGCAAGTTAAGTGTACACAAACTAGGAATTTACTATGGTGGGCAGGTAGCTGTCCTTAAATATACAATATAAAAATGTAAGAATGTAAAAAAAATTACAACGAAATACGGACAATACTGTACAATATAAAGTAAAAGAGTGCAGTAGGGCTGTATGCAGTAAAGTGACAGAGGAGAATTAATTTAACGCTTAGTACTTTATGTGATAGTAAAGTACTACTCTGATAGTGACAGGGTAAAAACACACAGAGGGGCAAACTTATAAGTTAGAAAACGAGAGATGAAAGAGAGATGGGGTAAAAGGGAGGGGGCAGTGAAAAGATGAGAGGGAGGGAGACACACGAAGAAGAAAATATAGCGGGAGAGAGAGAGAGACAAAGTGTTCATTGTCAGTCAGTCATGTTCAACAGCAGGCTGGAGGGGAGAGGGTTCTGGAACATGGCCTTGCAGCGTTCCGTCATGAATGGAGACGATTCCAGAAGAACTAGAACATTCTGACTTCCAAAATGGCAAATTCTTTCTTTCTCTCTTTTTCACTCCCACTCCCTCTATCTCTTTATTTCTCTCTCCCACTCCCTCCTCTTTCTCTCTCTCCCACTCTCTCTATCCCATTCCCTCCCTCTCTCTCTCTCCATTCCCATTCTCTCTCTCTCTCTCTCTCTCTCTCTCTCTCTCTCTCTCTCTCTCTCTCTCTCCCACTCCTTCTCTTTCTGTATTCTGATACGGCCCATGTTCCATCTCCCCTTGTCCTCTCCCCTACCTGTCAGAGTTAAGTTAGTGTGTTTCTTAGATGCGTCTTGGTAGCTGGACTGAGTGAACAAGGCATTTAGGGGAAACCTTTTCTTCATCATCTGATATTGTCTTCTATGATGTCATCGCCTGCAGGCTGGACCGATCAGAAAGTTCTCTTTGTCAGACTAATCAGTTGTGTGTTGCGACGACGCAAGCTCATGACTAAGCAACCATGCCCCTTGCTCAAACTGGAGGTGTGTGTCAGTGTGTATCACTCGGGTGGTTTGTTGTCTCAGGTAGGGAGTGAGTCAAGGGCAACAGGTAGGGGTTGTATTCATGAAGACCAGACAAGGTTTGTTCATCATCTTGACCTTATTAGGAGTCCCCTTGTCTTGATTACAGGATAGCTGGGATTGACACGGGCTGTTTGAACATATGGCTTTTCCTAGAGGGACTGTTGCTCACTGTACACACACACACACACACACTGGCCCTTTCACACACACACACACACACACACACACACACACACACACACTGGCCCTTTCACACACACACACACACACACACACACTGGCCCTTTCACACACACACACACACACACACACACACACACACACACACACACACACACACACACACACACACACACAGGCCCCTTCAAACATACCACCCTTTATGACAGAATGGTCTCTTTCACTGCTCTTTGATAGCCATGCTAATTATACATCTGTTATGGCTAACTACATGCTGCTGTGTTCATGCACTCTCTGTGATATTATCCATTATTGCGTGTCTCTTACATGACATAATTAGCTGGTCAGACAGTATCAGTTCTTCACTGTTGGTAATAATTACAACAAAAATAGAGATAGTAATAGGATCTTAGTTGAATAGAACAGACTGGTTGGAATTTCCGTAGAACAGAACAGAATCAATAGAACATGGAACCCTAGAATCCTGGTGTTGTAGACAGACAGCTCAGTCACCACCCCTCCCCCTCTTCCTCCTCCCCTCCTCCTCCTCCCCTCCTCCTCCTCCCCCTCTTCCTCCTCCACCTCCTCCCCCTTCTCCTCCTCCCCCTCTTCCTCCTCCACCTCCTCCCCCTTCTCCTCCACCTCCTCCTCCCCCTTCTCCTCCACCTCCCCCTCCACTTCCCCCCTTTTCCTCCTCTCTTTTCTCACCCCTCCATCTCCTCCTGCTCTTGTTATCTACTATCATGTACTGTCATGCTATGTACATTGCCATGGGGACCTCATTAACATGCTGTTTAACTAATGGAGATGAAGTGTTGTTTTCACCATCTTGCCTCCCCTCTCTCTCTCTATCTCTTTACCTCTCTCTACCTCTCCCTCAGCCTCTCTCTACCCTTCTCACTCTCTTTATCTCTTTTCCTCTCTCCCTCTCCTTTTTTTGGATATTAAATTACTTGTTTGTCTTCTTCCTGTCCCTGTGGATTTATCCAGGGGGCTTCAGGATGATCAGGAGCCTGGAAACAGACATCTTTACAGCCTCATTCTCCTCCTTCTCTCCTCCTCCTTCTCTCCTCATCCTCCTCCTTCTCTCCTCATCCTCCTCCTTCTCTCCTCATCCTCCTCCTTCTCTCCTCCTCCTTCTCTCCTCATCCTCCTCCTTCTCTCCTCAGCCCGTCTCTATCGTGTTGCCGTCTCCGTCACCATGGACGCGAGGAGGAGCAGATCCGGACCCTCCCCAGCGTGCCGTCCGGCCTCGTTCTCACGGCAACCGCCGCGGGTGCTGGTGGTGGAGGTGGCGCCGCCCTGGTGGTCTGAGACAGGAGGAACGCTGTGCGACGCCCTGGACAACGTGCTGACCCTGGCCAGCAGTGTGGACGGACCCTGCAGACTGCCCCTGCTCTGCATCTACGCCCTCACCTGCCAGCTGGAGTGTCTACTGCCCTTCGTGGTGAGGGGAGTAAACATTTACATTTAGCAGACGCTCTTATCCAGAGCGACTTACAGTAAGTACAGGGACATTCCCCCCGAGGCAAGTAGGGTGAAGTGCCTTGCCCAAGGACACAACGTCATTTGGCACGGTCGGGAATCGAACTGGCAACCTTCAGATTACTAGCCCGATTCCCTAACCGCTCAGCCACCTGACTCCCAAAAGTGTCTACTGCCCTTTGTGGTGAGGGCGGGATGGGGAGTGGAGGGGAGTAAAACAGAACAAAGAGTGTACCTCATTCTACCCCCAGCAGGTGAGGGGTAGCCTGGCTCGCCTGCGGTCATGCGTGGAGGAGTTGAGGTCTCTCCCAGGGGAGGGCAGTGTGTCGCGGCCCCGAGATGAGCTGCTGGTCCGGGCCGTGCTCGACAGCCTGCAACAGTACAGACAATACACACGCCACGCCGGGAACCACAGCAGCTACCACTCCTCTGTAGAGGTGAGAACCACACCAGAACCACACTAGAACCACATTAGAACCACAGCAGAACCACAGCAGCTACCACTCCTCTGTAGAGGTGAGAACCACACCAGAACCACACCAGAACCACACCAGAACCACACCAGAACCACACTAGAACCACATTAGAACCACAGCAGCTACCACTCCTCTGTAGAGGTGAGAACCACACCAGAACCACACTAGAACCGCACTAGAACCACACCAGAAACACACTAGAACCACACCAGAACCACACCAGAACCACTCCTCTGTAGATGGGAGAACCACACTGTGGTTGTAATGAGCTGGGGGGGTGGGGAGAAAGAAAGTGAGAGAGAGAGAGAGAGTGAGAGAGAGAGAGAGAGAGACAGATAGTGAGAGAGAGGGAGACAGAGAGAGAGAGACATAGACAGACAATGAGAGAGAGAGACATAGACAGACAGTGAGAGAGAGACAGACAGTCTGCTGTCTACTGGTATGAATAATGTCTTCCAGAGAGGGCCTTATTTAGGAAGGCCCTGTTTTAGAAACATCCCTCTGTCGATCTGAAAGACCCTCGTGTTGTGGGGGTCTGGCTGTGTGTGTGTTGCTGTGTGTGTGTGTGCGTGTGACTGGGTAGGTCTGGAGATAACCAGGTTTTCGACAGCAGCTGATATGAACCATTACATAACCCAGACACAGACCCCACCTCTGTGTGTGTGTGTGTGTGTGTGTTACAGTATATCTGAACAGACGTCCATTATAACAGCTAATGTACCAGCACACAGGAAACAGAGATAAGTGTGTGTGTGTGTGTGTGTGTGTGCTGCTGTGTGTGTTGTGTGTGTGTGTGTACATTAGCAGCATCTGACTGGTGATCTTCCCATCTCAGTAATGTGATTCTCTGAGGCCTGGACAGAACTATTGTGAACCAGGCAGGGAGACTGTGTGTGTGTGTGTGTGACCTTCACTACTGAATCACAGTTTAATAGCGTGCCAACTCAGGTATGAGTTGGTTGTTTCAACTCTGTTGTGTGTGTGTGTGCGTGTGTGCTAGCACCTGTGCCTACTGAAACCCCCTAGTGCCCTTGAAAAGATGACTCAGGTAACACACGCACACACACACACCGAGGTCCTGTGACTCATCACCCGAATCTCCCGTCATTGGTGCCGTGGCCAGGTTACCGTGGTGACGAGCCGGCCGGGGCGGGGCGTGGTGAGGCAGCTGGAGGCGGGGCTACAGGGGGCGGACCTTGTGTCCTTGCGGCGCATCCTATTGGTGGAGCTAAGGGCTGTGGGACGGGACGCCGCCGAGTGGACCAATGAGACGCCTTCACCTGAGGAGACAGAGGGTAGGAAGATACACCCACACTCATATACACACACACTCTCATATACACACACACACACTCTCCCTCCTTCTCATCCATCACTTTTGATTGCACTCAGTTCTGGGTGGTTGTCATGGCCGCCAGATATTCATAAACTTAAGAGAAAACCTTGGAACCCTCACATGTTCTCCTGTGGAACCATAGAACCCAAACAACCTTCATGTGCTCCGGTGGAACCACCCTGTGTATTCAGGTGTAACTGTACTCTATAAGCATGCTGGTGTTGGCCTGTGTGCGGATTTTACAGATGAAGGTTTTTCTGATATTAAATATTTCACTTCTCCCATACAGAGGCTTGCGATTGGGTGGTTTGTGGCTGGTGTGTTTTATATGAACATGCAGGCTGGAGGTCTGGAGTGTTGGGAAGGTTCTGGAATGTTAATCGGTGTTAAAGTGGTGGAGGGGAGAGGGTTCTGGAATCAGAACATCAGAATGGGAGTGTATTCTATGTTCATGTCAGTGTCTGACTCTGCCTCAAGATTCTTATTTAGCTTAACCAAGGGTGTGTGTGTGTGTGTGTGTGTTTGGGAGTAGTTGAACTGGGTGGGGTGCCTCTTTTCCGTTCCAAAAGTGAAACTGGAGCAAAATTCAGTCTCTCCCCCCCTCCCTCTCTCTCTCTCTCTCTCTCTCTCTCTCTCTCTCTCTCTCTCTCTCTCTCTCTCTCTCTCTCTCTCTCTCTCTCTCTCTCTCTCTCTCTCTCTCTCTCTCTCTCTCTCTCTCTCTCTCTCTCTCTCCCTCACCCTCTCCCCCCCTCCCTCTCTCTCTCCCTCCCCACCCCTCTCCCCCCCTCCCTCTCTCTCTCTCTCTCTCTCTCTCTCACCTCCTCTGTTCTCATGTCTCTATTGAGGGTCATGAGACAGAGAGAGCTTCTGCTCCTAGTCTCCTAACCCCACACACACACACCAAAGCACACACAAGCACAGTCTCACACACAAGCACACACACACACTCGCACATCGCCTGTCATACAGCCGTTTATCAGTATAATGTAGCTATTGCAAGATGTTCTGGGCACATTTTCAAAACAGAAAAAAACACCATATACAGTATATATAATGCGATACACACACACACAGATAATAAGAGACAGCCTTCTGCAGTATCTGTTGTTGAGAACAGTTATGCAAGCGGCCTGAACAGATCCTCTGTCCTCAACATCCCGCCTGGAGACACTGACTGCTGGGACAGCTGTGTGTGTGTACGAGTGTGTGTGTGTGTGTACGAGTGTGTGTGTGTGTGTACGAGTGTGTGTGTGTGTGTACGAGTGTGTGTGTGTGTACGAGTGTGTGTCCGTTCTTTGTCTTTTACTAAAAAGCAGAGAGGGTTAGTCCACATTTCTACTTTCCTCTGGTGTGTGTGTGTGTTTGTGTGTGTGCTGCTGATGGTAAGAGGATGTGCCATGGCCTAGTTCACGCCCAGTTTAGTATCCTGTTTTCACTAAAGCTCAAGTAGAGGGGGGAGAGAAGGGGGAGAGAGAGAGGGGGAGAGAGAGAGGGAGGGAGAGTTTAGCTTGTTCTTGTATTTCTCTGTAACTGCCATCTACACACGCAACAGGTGGTGTGTGTGTGTGTGTGTGCTCTGCCGTCAGAGCCTGTCCTGGTCCTCTCAGTCCTGAGTGGGGTTGCCAAGGAGACGGGCTGCCTGGTGGGCATCGCCGGGGGCAACAAGGGGGATATTAAAAGCAGGACGTCAATATTTCACTGGTTGGTGGAAAGGGACACACACACGCTGTCACACGCTCGCACACACACACACATTCACTCAATCACGCTTTATTTCTCTCACACACACACACGCTCACTCAATCACTCACACACACTCACTGTTCAATCCATCAAACACACACACAATAAAACTCTCACACAAACACGCACACACACACACTGCTGCCATTTGTACAATTAAGTGAATTGTGGTCTTTGGCTGCTTGGGTGGTTCTGCTATCCTGTTGCCAACTCTGCCTACTTAATTAGGGTGGGCATGTGTGTGTGTGTGTGCATGTGAGTGTGTGTGTTTCCAAACATGGGCTAAGTTATTACTAGAAGATAAGACACACTTTTACATTGAATTATCTTATACACACACACACACACACACAGGGTGTCAGAGAGGCCAGTAATAAATGTGTCTTCAAGGGTTCTATAGAACACCTGAAACTCTGATTCCATTCAGTCTCTCTTTCTCTATCTTCCTCCTATCTCCTCTCACCCTCTCTCCTATCTCCTCCACCCTTTCTCTCCTCTACTCTCCTCCACCCTCTCTCCTATCTCCTCCACCCTTTCTCTCCTCTACTCTCCTCCACCCTCTCTCCTATCTCCTCCACCCTTTCTCTCCTATCTCCTCCACCCTTTCTCTCCTATCTCCTCTCACCCTCTCTCCTATCTCCTCTCACCCTCTCTCCTATCTCCTCCACCCTTTCTCTCCTATCTCCTCCACCCTTTCTCTCCTATCTCCTCCACCCTTTCTCTCCTATCTCCTCTCACCCTCTCTCCTATCTCCTCCACCCTTTCTCTCCTATCTCCTCCACCCTTTCTCTCCTATCTCCTCCACCCTTTCTCTCCTCTACTCTCCTCTCACCCTCTCTCCTATCTCCTCCACCCTCTCTCTCCCCTCCTCTCACCCTCTCTCCTATCTCCTCCACCCTCTCTCTACTCTCCTCTCACCCTCTCTCCTATCTCCTCCACCCTCTCTCTCCTCTCCTCACCCTCTCTCCTATCTCCTCCACCCTCTCTTTTCCTGCTTTCTTTCTCGCTCTGTCTCCCTTCTCTCGCTCTCTCTCCTCTCCTCCCCCCTCTCTCTGCCCCCCGCCTCTCTCTTCTGCTTCAATGTTGATGTCTGACAGTGAGTTAGTAAAGTTAACCTCAATCCCAGTAAAACAATACTGAGTAGAGTTAGGCGTTGTGTGTGTGTGTGTGTGTGTGTGTCTGATAGATAGAGGTCAGGGGTCAAATAAGACCCAGACCCTTAGGCTCCCTTTAGTTTCC
Organism: Osmerus eperlanus; assembly: GCF_963692335.1. Classification (NCBI taxonomy): domain Eukaryota; kingdom Metazoa; phylum Chordata; class Actinopteri; order Osmeriformes; family Osmeridae; genus Osmerus; species Osmerus eperlanus. The sequence continues at coordinate 76,092 of NW_026911394.1, read as the reverse complement.
TCATCCCACACACACACATACACACTCAGAACACACACAGATCTCACATACACACATACACACTAAGAACACACACAGATCACACACACACAGATCACACACACACTGAGAACACACACAGATCACATACACACACACTGGCATATAAAATAAATCAAATCCGGGCGTCTGTGTTATCTCTCGCCATGACGACAAATTTGTCAACTGGCTGTTATCTACCCTCCTATAAATATGATTCTCTTATCATGACATCGGAATTGTAGTTTTTTTGAAGATAAGCTCTCCATTTGGGAGATAAGAAGTTGAAACTAATCTGTTGAAAGAAGTCTGGAGCAGAGACAAGCCAGAACTACACGCCTTTCTCTGGGAGGAACAGGACAGACACTGGACAGCTTCTGGAGAGACCAGAGTAACAGGAGAGACACTGGACAGCTTTTGGAGAGACCAGAGTTACAGGAGAGACACAGGACAGCTTCTGGAGAGACCAGAGTTACAGGAGAGACACAGAACAGCTTCTGGAGAGACCAGAGTTACAGGAGAGACACTGGACAGCTTCTGGAGAGACCAGAGTTACAGGAGAGACACAGGACAGCTTCTGGAGAGACCAGAGTTACAGGAGAGACACAGGACAGCTTCTGGAGAGACCAGAGTTACAGGAGAGACACAGGACAGCTTCTGGAGAGACCAGAGTTACAGGAGAGACACTGGACAGCTTCTGGAGAGACCAGAGTAACAGGAGAGACACTGGACAGCTTCTGGAGAGACCAGAGTTACAGGAGTGACACTGGACAGCTTCTGGAGAGACCAGAGTAACAGGAGAGACACTGGACAGCTTCTGGAGAGACCAGAGTAACAGGAGAGACACTGGACAGCTTCTGGAGAGACCAGAGTAACAGGAGAGACACTGGACAGCTTCTGGAGAGACCAGAGTAACAGGAGAGACACAGGACAGCTTCTGGAGAGACCAGAGTTACAGGAGAGACACTGGACAGCTTCTGGAGAGACCAGAGTAACAGGAGAGACACAGGACAGCTTCTGGAGAGACCAGAGTTACAGGAGAGACACTGGACAGCTTCTGGAGAGACCAGAGTAACAGAGACACGACAGAGAAATGGCTCAATACACAAACCTGAGAGAGAGAATTAGAGAAAAAAGAGAAATAGAGGGGGGGGGGGTTCAATCCTAATCTAAAGATTTTTGTGTCACTCCCTTCTTGACAGAAGGTCACACACACACAACTACCCGTCACACACACACCTTACAAACATGAGCCTTCTACATTTCCAGTGTCTACATTGTGAGAGAGGTGTCAGTCATAAAGAGTGTTTGTACATAATATCTTCCTCTATAAGCTCCTTGAGCTTCTATTATAGGAAAATACTTCCTGTACACACACACACACACACACTCCACTCATCTAAATATCTCCTTTCATTCCATCTTAATTCCTCTCTCTTCTCTCTCCCTCCATCTCTTTACCTCTATCTCCTTCTCTTCCTCTTCAAGCTGAAGAGCTCCTGCTCTTCTCCCCCACTCTCTCTCTCCCTTCCCCCTCTCTCTCCCTCTCTCCCCCTCTTCCCCCTCTCTCCCTGCTAGAGATAAGTAGCTTTCACAAATGACGGATGATATGTGGATGAAAAGAGAAGAGTGGGGGGGAGAGAGAGAGAGAGAGAGAGAGAGAGAAAGAGAGATAGAGAGAGAGGGAGAGAGAGAGAGAGAGAGGGGGAGAGAGAGAGAGGGGGGGAGAGGGAGAGAGAGAGCATCTAAGAAAAATGTAAACTCTTAATATTATTTTCATTTAAATCTGACTAATTAAATCTCTATTTTTTCTCTCCACTATCCTAACTAACCCTCACCCCTCACCCCCCCCCCCCCCACCGATCTGCCTCCTCCCTCCTCCCCCTCCCTCTCTCCTTCAGACAGTTTTCCATCAAGCTCAGCAGGTTTAGACTGATGCTGTGGAGGAAACCACACCCTGACCTGTCCTGCTGAAACACACACACACACACTCATACACACACACTCATACACACACACTCATACACACACACACACTCATACACACACACTCATACACACACACTCATACACACACACACACTCATACACACACACTCATACACACACACTCATACACACACACACACTCATACACACACACACATACACACACACACATATATACACACACACTCATTGACACACAAGCATTTTTTTCTCACCTGCAGACAGGAACACACAGACAGACACACTTGATGGCATACAGCACACACACACACACACTTGCAAAAGGGTTTCTATAGGTTGGAAAATACATTTTCAAAAGAGGTTTCTATAGGTTTGAAAACATTGTGAAGAAAGAAAAAAAATCTACAGGTTAAAAAAAATTATTTAAAAAAAAGTAACAAAAACAGTTTGCATTATTGATGAGTACCTGATAAGGACTCTGTCATACTCTACTATACTCTACTGTACTCTGCTCTACTGTACTCTGCTCTACTGTACTCTGCTCTGCTTTACTCTGTTTAGCCTTCTCTGTTTTCCTCTTTCCTCTCCTTTCACTGTGTGTGTGAACAAAAAGTCTGGAAAAAGGCTTCAAAATATTTTGCATTATTGATGAGTACTTGATGAGGACTCTACTGTACTCTACTGTACTCTTCTCTGCTTTCATCTACTCTGTTTTAGGCTCCTCTCCTTTCACTGTGTGTGTGAAAAAAACTAAAGACATTTTTGATCATCCTTGGCCATATATGAGGGAGATGTTCGAAACTGTGTCAAAAAGGATTCCTGCGTTCCTTTTTACTTAAGTACATGTCAGAGCCCACACTTCTTTACTTTAACTTGAGTGAAAAAGTGTAGTCAGTACTTTTTACCAGAGTCTTTTTAAACATGAGTATCTGTACTTCTACTTGAGTGAGTAGAAGTACTTTTGCCCTGGTCACACTCACACAGGACACGCACAGAACACACACATCGAGGATACATACTCATTCACACACACACCTAAGACACACACACACACAGTCATCGGTCTCACGTATAGTGCTGTAGTGAGCTCCACCAGGTTGTGGGCTGATTATTGGAGAACAAGCTCTCCTGTCGGTGATTTCTCATCTTCTACTGTCCCGTCTGATCCACCCTCCCCCTCCCCTACGGTCTTCATCCCTCCTTTTTCTCAGAGTGCTGACTCTACTCTCCTGGAACTCCCTGGACGATCATTATGGTCTCATCGATTTCCAGTCCCTCCCCCACTCTCTCTTTCTCTTCCTCCCTCTCTCTCTACTTTCCTCCTCCTTCCCCCACTCTTCCTCTCTCTACTTTCCTCTTCCCTCTCCCACTTTCTCTCCCTCTCTCTCTCCTTCCCTCTCTCCTCTATTTCTCCTTCTACATTCTGTCTGTATGTGGCTTCGCCCCTCTCTTTCTCTCCTTCCGTGTTTCCGTCATCTTGAGGGTAATCGATGGATCCCTCTCATCCCTCCATCCCCATGACGACCCTCCTCTCCTCTCTCTCCATCCCTCCATCCCCATGACGACCCTCCTCTCCTCTCTCTCCATCCCTCCATCCCCATGACGACCCTCCTCTCTCTCCATCCCTCCATCCCAGGTCGTTAGTTGTGGACTGATTGCTCATTAACTATTGAAGCCCAGAGAAGATGGACGGGAGTGTTCTAGAATCACCCGGACACTCTAGAACACTCCTTACAGGCTTGTCCTCTGAGACCCGTCCATCACTGGCCACTCTGTTACTGTGTGTGTGTGTGTGTGTGTGTGTGTGTGACTGGCATTGGAACTCTTTTGATCAAGACTTGGATTAAACTATTCAACCATTGTGAAACTTGTCACCATCACACACACACACCAGTTTAATGCGCCAAAAGAACTACAATCATGGAGGCCACTCATCGACTAGTCACTGGGCGTTTATCTGGGACTTGTAGTTTAATTTCCCGGGTTTTAAAACGGTAATTATTACAATGACAAGTTTTTATCTGAAAGTCTGAAGATAATTCCTTATATGATTCCAAGATATATTTCTATTAATCGGACATTGTTGGACTTGTGAGCTTTCTCTGTGTTTTCACCGCCCCAGACGGGAGGAATGTTTCATGTTCTTGGTCTGTAGCTGTCTTCCTGCATACATAGTCAAGACACTCGCTGGAACTGTTGCACTCTACCCCCACCTAGTGGTGGATGAGCAGAAGTGCACACATTCATTAACGAGTGGACCAGTCTCATTGGTCCTCCAACCTGTCAATCTGTGCTCTACATATCTAGATAACTAGAACCAGAACTGCTGTCAGACATGTGTATCTGTTCCGTATCTATGTTTTTACGTTTCTAAGCTCATTCCAAGATATTCTAGTCATATCTATGTGTTGTGTTTCTAGACAGCCTGGTGTTGAGTACTGAGATCGACCTGCAGCCCGTGGACAACAGCGTGGTTGCCGTGGAGACGGTGTTGAAGGCGTGGCTCCAGGAGCAGGGCGGCGAGCGGGAACACCTGCACCTGCTGCTGCCGCCCTGCCTGTCTCCGGGGGCAACGCTCCGAACACGCCCACACACCCACACCTGGTGAGGCCTGTCTCTCTCTCTCTACCTGTCTCTCTCTCTACCTGTCTCTCTCTCTACCTGTCTCTCTCTCTACCTGTCTCTACCTGTCTCTCTCTCTACCTGTCTCTCTACCTGTCTCTCTCTCTGCCTGCCTCTCCTCCCTCCCCCCTTTTCTCTTTCTCCTCCCCCCCTCCTCCATCTCTCGTACCTACTCACCCTCTCCCTCCCTCCCCTCCTCTCTCTCCCCCCCTTACCTCTCACCCTCCCCTCCTCTCTCCCCCCCCCCCCCCCTCCAGTGTGTGTGAAGTGTGACATGCAGGAGCGCCTGCTAAGCCCCGCCCTCCTCCCTCTGACCCTTGACCTCGGGGTCAAGACCGAGAGCATTCAGGACTTCCTGCCTCCCACCAAGTCCCCGGCCAATCACAGCCCTGCGCCTCAGAGACTCAGGGCCATCAAGTAAGGCTGTGTGTGTGTGTGTTATGAATGGGCCCATTCTAACAGTGGAGGATGTGGAATGTTCAGGGTGGAACACTCACATCAAAGTAATCTTTGTCCCAACTGAATGATCTCTCTCCCTCTCCTCTCTCTCCCCTCTCTCTCCCTCTCTCTCCGTCTGTCCCTCTCTGTCTCTCTCCCTCTCTCTCTCTCTCTCTCTCTCTCTGTGTCTCTCTGTGTCTCTCTGTCTCCCTCTCTCTCCCTCTCTCTGTCTCTGTGTCTCTCTCTCTGTCTCTCTCCCCCTCCCCCACTCTCTCCATCACACCAGTTTCAGACAGCAGTAATAGAGCTCTGGTAGTTTGCATGTGATTTCCATAGTGAAGTCAGGCAGGTGATGTAATTCTTTCATGACCTCACCGTTTTGTATGTGTGTTGTACATGTGTGTATATGCGTGTATATGTTTGTATGGTGTGTGTGTGTGTGTGTCAGGGTGCTGCGTGCGGAGGGAGTGTGTGAGTCTCTGCTGTACGGTCTCCCCCTGGTCCTAAAGCCTACCTGCTGCTGGCAGCTGGACTGGGACCACATGGAGGACAATCTGCACCTGTTCCAGGGGCTCTGCCACGCCCTCAGGGTCAGTCTGGGGGGGGGGGTCAGTCTGGGGGGGGGGGTCAGTCTGGGGGGGGGGGGGTCAGTCTGGGGGGGGGGGGTCAGTCTGGGGGGGGGGTTGCATAGAGAGAGAGAGGGTCAGTCATTTTTTTTATTCCTTCCTTTCATAAACCATAACCCCCATAAAGCATTGGTTAAGTATGTTGTAACTTTGAAAATACAGATGGTCTTATGTGTGTGTGTGTATGTGTGTGTGTCCCAGACCCGTGACTGGTTCCTTCTGATGCGTTCAGAGCCTCCTCAGGGCTCAGTGAAGCCTCCTTCAGGGGCAGGAGCAGGGGGAGGAAGAATATGCTCCTTCTACGTGCTGCAGGCCTCCCCCTCCCTCTCCCTCCTCCTCAGGCCCGTGGTCTGCAGGGAAACGCTGTTGCCATGCAACATGCCTGTCTGCAGTCAGGCCCCGCCCACTCACGCCATGGCAACCATACAGGTAGGACTGACCCTGCTACACACACACCCCCACACACACACACACACGCGCTACGTAGCAGTGGTGTGTGTTGCAGGCCAGTCTGAAGCAGCTGGAGGAGGAAGCTGCTTTCAACCCGCTCAGTCTGACCAGCAACCTGTACCTTCACCTGAAGACCAGCACCAGGAGCCCTGCACACCCCTACAGGTGTGGAGGGCTGGGGGGGGTGGGGGGGTGTTCAACTGCACCTCTGGGCCAGGATTATATGCTCTGCCTACCTTTATAGGTGATGGTGATTATGATGATGATGATGATGGTGTTTGTGATGATGGTGATGATGGTGGTGGTGTTTGTGATGATGGTGATGATTTCAGGCACAAGCCTCGACCTACAGAGACCCTCGCTACCTCACACACCAGACAGCCCCGACAGGTACACACTCTCACTCACACACCAGACAGCCCCGACAGGTACACACTCTCACTCACACACCAGACAGCCCCGACAGGTACACACTCTCACTCACACACCAGACAGCCCCGACAGGTACACACTCTCACTCACACACCAGACAGCCCCGACAGGTACACACTCTCACTCACACACCAGACAGCCCCGACAGGTACACACTCTCACTCACACACCAGACAGCCCCGACAGGTACACACTCTCACTCACACACCAGACAGCCCCGACAGGTACACACTCTCACTCACACACCAGACAGCCCCGACAGGTACACACTCTCACTCACACACCAGACAGCCCCGACAGGTACACACTCTCACTCACACACCAGACAGCCCCGACAGGTACACACTCTCACTCACACACCAGACAGCCCCGACAGGTACACACTCTCACTCACACACCAGACAGCCCCGACAGGTACACACTCTCACTCACACACCAGACAGCCCCGACAGGTACACACTCTCACTCACACACCAGACAGCCCCGACAGGTACACACTCTCACTCACACACCAGACAGCCCCGACAGGTACACACTCTCACTCACACACCAGACAGCCCCGACAGGTACACACTCTCACTCACACACCAGACAGCCCCGACAGGTACACACTCTCACTCACACACCAGACAGCCCCGACAGGTACACACTCTCACTCACACACCAGACAGCCCCGACAGGTACACACTCTCACTCACACACCAGACAGCCCCGACAGGTACACACTCTCACTCACACACCAGACAGCCCCGACAGGTACACACTCTCACTCACACACCAGACAGCCCCGACAGGTACACACTCTCACTCACACACCAGACAGCCCCGACAGGTACACACTCTCACTCACACACCAGACAGCCCCGACAGGTACACACTCTCACTCACACACCAGACAGCCCCGACAGGTACACACTCTCACTCACACACCAGACAGCCCCGACAGGTACACACTCTCACTCACACACCAGACAGCCCCGACAGGTACACACTCTCACTCACACACCAGACAGCCCCGACAGGTACACACTCTCACTCACACACCAGACAGCCCCGACAGGTACACACTCTCACTCACACACCAGACAGCCCCGACAGGTACACACTCTCACTCACACACCAGACAGCCCCGACAGGTACACACTCTCACTCACACACCAGACAGCCCCGACAGGTACACACTCTCACTCACACACCAGACAGCCCCGACAGGTACACACTCTCACTCACACACCAGACAGCCCCGACAGGTACACACTCTCACTCACACACCAGACAGCCCCGACAGGTACACACTCTCACTCACACACCAGACAGCCCCGACAGGTACACACTCTCACTCACACACCAGACAGCCCCGACAGGTACACACTCTCACTCACACACCAGACAGCCCCGACAGGTACACACTCTCACTCACACACCAGACAGCCCCGACAGGTACACACTCTCACTCACACACCAGACAGCCCCGACAGGTACACACTCTCACTCACACACCAGACAGCCCCGACAGGTACACACTCTCACTCACACACCAGACAGCCCCGACAGGTACACACTCTCACTCACACACCAGACAGCCCCGACAGGTACACACTCTCACTCACACACCAGACAGCCCCGACAGGTACACACTCTCACTCACACACCAGACAGCCCCGACAGGTACACACTCTCACTCACACACCAGACAGCCCCGACAGGTACACACTCTCACTCACACACCAGACAGCCCCGACAGGTACACACTCTCACTCACACACCAGACAGCCCCGACAGGTACACACTCTCACTCACACACCAGACAGCCCCGACAGGTACACACTCTCACTCACACACCAGACAGCCCCGACAGGTACACACTCTCACTCACACACCAGACAGCCCCGACAGGTACACACTCTCACTCACACACCAGACAGCCCCGACAGGTACACACTCTCACTCACACACCAGACAGCCCCGACAGGTACACACTCTCACTCACACACCAGACAGCCCCGACAGGTACACACTCTCACTCACACACCAGACAGCCCCGACAGGTACACACTCTCACTCACACACCAGACAGCCCCGACAGGTACACACTCTCACTCACACACCAGACAGCCCCGACAGGTACACACTCTCACTCACACACCAGACAGCCCCGACAGGTACACACTCTCACTCACACACCAGACAGCCCCGACAGGTACACACTCTCACTCACACACCAGACAGCCCCGACAGGTACACACTCTCACTCACACACCAGACAGCCCCGACAGGTACACACTCTCACTCACACACCAGACAGCCCCGACAGGTACACACTCTCACTCACACACCAGACAGCCCCGACAGGTACACACTCTCACTCACACACCAGACAGCCCCGACAGGTACACACTCTCACTCACACACCAGACAGCCCCGACAGGTACACACTCTCACTCACACACCAGACAGCCCCGACAGGTACACACTCTCACTCACACACCAGACAGCCCCGACAGGTACACACTCTCACTCACACACACAGTTTGGACAGGTAGAGTTTACAAACATCAACACATTCAATTTTCACTTCAGGATATGTATGTGCTTCCTAAACTGTCCACTAGGTGGTAGTATTTACCATAAAACTCTTATGAAAACAGTGTTTAATGCATCAGTGTGTTGTGTGTGTGTGTTTGTGTATGCATTCCTATGGGTTTGTATATGTTTGAGTGTGTATATGTTTGAGTGTATATGTGTTTGAGTGTGCATGTGAGTTTGTGTCAGTGAGACAGGTATAGTGAGTCACCAGAGATAAGACTGAATAACATGCAAATACACTTCTACTGCTCTCTTCCTGTATCTCTCCCTCCTCCTCTCCAACTCTCTTCCCCCTCTCTCCCCTCCCCTCTCCCCTCTCTCCCCTCCCCAGCAGTCTGGCCGTGCCCCCCAGGGGGGCGTCTCCTCCAGGGTGAGGGCCACCGTCGCCCCCCTCCCTTCTCCCACGCCCCCCAAAACCCCCCGCCCCGCCCTCACCATGATCACACCCCCGCCCCTCTGTTCCCACGACGACGACCTGCTGATGATACTGTGAGCACCACGCTAGCCAGTAACAAGCTACACGCTAGCCAGGAACATGCTACACGCTAGCCAGGAACATGCTACACGCTAGCCAGGAATACGCTACACGCTAGCCAGGAATACGCTACACGCTAGCCAGGAACACGCTACACGCTAGCCAGGAATACGCTACACGCTAGCCAGAAACACGCTACACGCTAGCCTGGAACATGCTACACGCTAGCCAGGAATACGCTACACGCTAGCAAGGAACACGCTACATGCAGGGAACACGCTAAGCAGACTGGACAGAGACACACAGGCGTGTTAGTGTGTTCATATGTTAGTATGTTAGTATTGATGTTACGCATGTGCGCACACTCACACACACACACTCACACACACACTCACTCACTATAACTGTTAAGTTTGTAAGTCATTAGTGGGCTGAGGAAAGACAAGTTCAGTTTTTTACGACAATATGTGTTTTGGAAGCAAGACACACACACACACACATACCCACGTACACACTTCAGCAACATTTTCAGACTTGTTCTAAACAAGTTGTGTTGTGAATGTTGTCTTACTCTGGATGGAAGCCTGATTAAACCTTCTCTCTGTGGTTGGTGTGTCTCCATCCCTGTGCTGTGACTGCACCATCACACACAGATACGGGACGAGAGGAGAGAGAGAGAAAGGGGAAGAAAGAGTTGTGTAAGTGTGTGTGTGGGGAGTAAGTGTGTGTGGCGTATGGCGTGTGTGTGTAAGAGGTGTGCGTCACTCACACACACTCAGTGCTGTACGGTAAAATGAAGTTTAGAAGAGTGGGTCTGGAAGAGACCTACAGAGAAGGGGGTCTGGAAGAGACCTCCAGAGAAGGGGGTCTGGAGGGCTCACCCCCACAACAAGCACCCTTTCTGGGGTGCCGTGGCTGGGGGCGGGGGGCTGGGTGCTGGGAGAGCGGGTGAGGGGTCAGGGTCTACAGACGTCATACAGTCAGTCTAGTCACGTCACACACTCACACTTTTACACAAACCAGTGTTGTAATTAGGTTCCCTCCATTCCGCCCCCTCACTCAACCCAGAACACTGTAGAGTGTGTGTCTGTATGTTCATGTGTGTGTTTGTTTATGTGTGTGTACATGATGCATTGTAAACACAGATTGCTCTGTGTGTTCTGACTGGCGAGAGGGGCGGCTGACCTCAAGGTAATAACAGAACAGTGACTTCCTGTTAGTTGGGTCATTCGTTTTCTACTTCCTGTTTGACCTCTTACTGCCTGTCTCTCTTACAGCCTGTCTCTCCTACTGCCTGTCTCTCTTACTGCCTGTCTCTCTTACAGCCTGTCTCTCCTACTGCCTGTCTCTCTTACAGCCTGTCTCTCCTACTGCCTGTCTCTCTTACTGCCTGTCTCTCTTACTGCCTGTCTCTCTTATTGCCTGTCTCTCCTACTGCCTGTCTCTCTTACTGTCTGTCTCTCCTACTGCCTGTCTCTCTTACTGCCTGTTTCTCTTACTGCCTGTCTCTCCTACTGCCTGTCTCTCTTACAGCCTGTCTCTCCTACTGCCTGTCTCTCTTACTGCCTGTCTCTCCTACTGCCTGTCTCTCTTACTGTCTGTCTCTCCTACTGCCTGTCTCTCTTACTGCCTGTCTCTCTTACAGCCTGTCTCTCCTACTGCCTGTCTCTCTTACAGCCTGTCTCTCCTACTGCCTGTCTCTCTTACTGCCTGTCTCTCCTACTGCCTGTCTCTCTTACTGCCTGTCTCTCTTACTGCCTGTCTCTCTTACTGCCTGTCTCTCCTACTGCCTGTCTCTCTTACAGCCTGTCTCTCCTACTGCCTGTCTCTCTTACTGCCTGTCTCTCCTACTGCCTGTCTCTCCTACTGCCTGTCTCTCCTACTGTCTGTCTCTCCTACTGTCTGTCTCTCCTACTGCCTGTCTGTCCTACTGCTTGTCTCTACTGTGTCTCACACACACTCAGTTTTAGAGCAGAAACAGGAACCGTGGAGTGTATAAAGAGGAAGCACAGCAGGATTGGGTTCCATGAACATACATGTGTCATCACACACCTGGCCTGAGCCCAAGACATTTTCTTATGATAGTATAATCGTATAATATCCCGGCATTTTTTAGATAGATCGATCAATTGACTATTTCTAATGATAGACGTGCTCTGGAAAAACCTGGAGCGACTGACAGAGTGCGCGTGATGCGCCCTGATAGGATAGTTGTATGTTTGTGTGACGCGCCCTGATAGGATAGTTGTATGTTTGTGTGACGCGCCCTGATAGGATAGTTGTATGTTTTGCAGGTTAGGAAACTTTCTCACACACACACGCGTCACGATTCCAGTTCTGGTCTCATTTCTGTCAGAGCGAATACATTTAGTATGATGGTCGAGACGAGCGCTAAATATAGCGACAAGGAAACCAAGGTGAGTTTCAGTGACGCGCTGTTTCTTGTGGACGCTGACCGCAGAAATGCACCCTTGTGACTTAACCAATGTGCTGCCTTCGGGTCACATGACCCAAAGGTTCATAACGAACCATTGTTGTCTTTACCCAATTTTACCCAATACAAAAACAAATTTAAAAAAAAATATTTTAACCTTTGCAATGTGGGGGGTCTGAGACAGCCCAACGGTTAAAAGAAAATGCTTCACTTTGTTTTTGTATGCGGTAAAGTTGTCGCAATACAACGGTGGGTCACAATGACTGATGGGTCAGAATGACCCGAAGATAACACAAGGGTTAAGAACAGTGTGCTACTACCAGAGTACAACACAACACGTACATATATCTACTGTCTGCCGTGCCATGCAAATCGTAGTTCCATTTCCATGCGCAATAAACAAATCGGCTAGTTTTGCATCGATGATCTAACGTTTGTTCCTAATTGTCAAACAGTTCTTCCAGACCGTTCTGCGCTTGCCCACATCCAGGTGTCGGGGTTCAGGTTCTAAGCGCTTGCTCTCATCCAGGTGTCGGAGTTCAGGTTCTAAGCGCTTGCTCTCATCCAGGTGTCGGAGTTCAGGTTCTAAGCGCTTGTTGGCTGGAGTTATTTCACTTAGTTTAAACTTCAAAAAGGGATATCAAAACCTACCCCTCTGATTATCAAAACCTACCCCTCTGATTATTAATATGCTTTAACAGATTCATTCTACCGTTACCGACGAACAGCCAATAACGAATAGTTGTCTACAGTAGAACAGAGATGATGAACGACCGTCACGAGTCTTAGCAGCGGCGCAGCCGGAGTTGGAAACGGGAGGTGAGCCAAACTCACGTCATCACCATGGTGATGAACAGCTCCTCGTTTTGCGACAGTTTCCTTATTTATGGTTTTGATCTGGGCCTTGTTATCATCGCCTCAGACTGTGTGTGTGTGTGTGTGTCAGTCTCTCCACTGGCATGATTTCCAACATGTGGCAGACAGACACACACACACACTGACCTCTCTGCAAAGACCTAGTAGTGAATCTGTCTGAACTGGAATAAAAGCTTTGGTGGATTGGCTGTCCCAAATACACACACAAACTACTGCACTTGCACAAACACAGTAATGCACTTGCACACACAAACACACACACAAGCAGGTTGGCTGACACACACACTCCAATCACATTAAGGTGCATGTGTGTAAAGTACACACACACACACAGGCATAGGAATGCACTTATGGACAACACACAGGCAAAGGAATGCAGTCATTTGCTCACACACCCAGATAAAGGATGAAAAAAGCAAATAATGTTATCAAGGCAACTCACACAAGACACAATCAAGGCAACATGGTCACCTGATCACACACACACACAGGTAAATAAAGTTTGCCCTGACTGTATTCCACACAGAGCCACTCCCCAGCTTAAAAGGAGGGATTGTGGAGGAATCTGGCAAGAGTTTAAAGGTCACAGAACAACAGTATGTGTGTGTGTGGTAGTAGTAGTACAATCAAGGCAAACTTCATTTATCTGAGCACATGTCTGGAGTACAGTTGAGGCAGAATGTATTTACATGTGTGTACATATGGGTGAGGATGAGTGTGTACACAATATGTGCCGACTGATATTTGTCTGGGAAAGTTCAATGAGGAAGTGTTGAGCTATATCACAGCTAATATGAGGTGTGTGTGTGTGAGAGGGATATTCCACCAGTCTCTCAAAGCTGACCTCGTCCAGCTGTTGTCTTCCTAATATGCTGAACAAAGGTTTAACTGTTGTGTGTCGACTCATAGAAGAGTTTAATGTGTGTGTGTTGATCATAGTTTAGTGTGTGTGTGTGTGTGTGTTGACTCCTAGTTTAATGTGTGTGTATTGACTCCTAGTTTAGTGTGTGTGTGTTGACTCCTAGTTTAATGTGTGTGTGTTGACTCCTAGTTTAGTGTGTGTGTGTGTGTGTTGACTCCTAGTTTAATGTGTGTGTGTTGACTCCTAGTTTAGTGTGTGTGTGTGAGTTTGCTGACTCATGTTGAATTATTGAATGAGAGAAACAGAGTTTTAGTTTCTTCTCCCTTTTCTCAGTCTAACTAAACTACAGGTTGAAAGAGTGTGTATATATCTGTGTGCGTGTGTGTGTGTGTGTATATATCTGTCTGTCTGTGTGTGTGTGTGTACCTCGACTTGTCTGAGAGGAGCTGGTTAAGATTCACGGCCAGGCCACCTTCCCTGCACGATCACCACGGCAACCCAACAACAGGAGGAGAAGGAACAGAACCGGCCGACGCCATGGCGATCAGTGGTCACTGTTGGCAACCTGAAAACAACAACGAAACAGACCTCTGCCACCAAAAACTGTTTAACGAGTTCGAAATTATTTAGAAAAAATTACAGATCACTCGTAGATGATAGTGGTTGCTTTTTTTTACCAGCCGAATGTTTATTAACATAATTCTTATAAAATGTACATACAGCGCAGCTGTCTTAAACGCACACACACACACAAAAACCAAACGCACACAAACCACACACACACATGCCAGTTGATTAGTCTTATGTTAAGTTACAGAACTTCAGTTCATTCTCTCTGCAGGGAAGGTGACTCAGCAAAACATCCACTTCCTAGTTCAACCATGAAGACAGGAAGTGTAATTAACAGAAAGAAAACAAGAAGAAGACTAATGAGAGGAGACATATCTAGTCCTGCTATGTTTCCAGCTCAGGACCAACTGAACATTTAAAAGGTTTTCACGGCTTTCAAAACAACACAAGTGCAAAATGGTTGGGTTGATGGTGTTGGACTTCAGTTTAAGGTGAACATAGGCCCAGTCCTAGTCCTAGGCCCCGCCTCAGCCCCAGTCCTTGTCCCAGTCCCAACCCCATGTCTTAGCCCCAGTCCCAACCCCATGTCCCAACCCCATGTCCTAGCCCCAGTTCCAGTCCCAACCCCATGTCTTAGTTCCAGTCCTTGTCCCAGTCCCAACCCCATGTCCTAGCCCCAGTTCCAGTCAGGTTCCAGAGCTCCAGGCCATGTATGGAGGAGCGTGTGGTCAAGTGCTGGACCAACCACACTGAGGTCAGCTGGCTACCACTGTGGCTGACCGAGGCATTCCACACACACAAGTTCACAAGCAAGACTCCCACAGATACAAACACACACATGAACCATGTCCTCTAGGTTAGCCACTGAAGCACAGGGTGGTCTGGAGGCCAGCCATTGGACTACAAGTCCCAAGATGCAACAGGGGAGTGTCTTCCATTGAGTCCTGAGATATGCCTGGTTGTGTGTTGGTTTGCCATGGCAACCCACTATATAATCAAAATCATGTATTCAGTTCACTATTAAAAGTTCTGTCCAAGAGCTGATTTCAAGAAGTATTATCCAAAAGGAGACTGTCCAATCAATGTCTTGACCAATAGGTCATGTGACTGCTGAAGTGGCTGGTGGGAGGGACAAATGCTGTCGTTTGGGGTGGGGGGTGTGTGTGTGTGTGTGAAGGGGTGTGTGTATGTTTGAATGGGTGTGTGTGTGTGAAGGGGTATGTGTGTGTGTGAAGGGGTATGTGTGTGTGAAGGGGTGTGTGTGTGTTAGGCAGACAGAAAGTGCATCAGAGGTCCCCCAGGTTATCGTAGATGACGTCAGACGCCCTGAGGGCAGGGTTGGGATACCAGGGCCTGGACACTTGACTATACAGCTCCACCTTCCTCCCCCGTCCTCCCCCGTCCACCCCCTCGGCCCTGTTCCCTCCCCCCGTACTGTTGTTGTTGTTTACGTTCAGCCCTCCCCCCCCTCCGTGCCTCCCCAGGGGCAGTGGGGCGGGCTCCTTCCGAGGAAGGGGCATCTTGATGGGCTTGGGTGCCAGAGTGGGCTTGGGCCAGCGAGAGCCGGCTGGAGGTCTGGTCTGGGACTCCACTGCCAGGCTATAGGTCCCCTCCTCCTCGCCCTGGCCCCGCCCCCTCCAGGCCGCCGCCACACCGTGGCCTTCCGGTTCGTCGTAGATGTGCTCCGTGGGCTCCGCCCCCTCCAGGCCCAGCGCGCCCATCCGCTGCATGAGATCCAGGGCCACGCGGTCGTAGAGGTCGGAGTAGAGGGGCTCCAACGACCCCCCCGGCGACGACCCGCCCCCCGCCGCCCTGTTGCCTTGGAGACGCCCCCCGGGCGCGGCCTCGTCTCCGAGGGGCCGTAGCCGAGGCGTGGGGACGGGGGCGGAGCCGGCGGGGTCAGAGGTCACGAGGCTATCCACAGGGTCGGAGTAGAGGCAGTCTAAGGGGGGGAGGGGAGCCGGAAGACGGACTGAATCCACCGGCTCAGAGTACACCCCCGCCCCCTCCCCCGCCGCCCGGGGCAACGGAGACCCGCCCATTTTCCCTCCCGTGGGGGGTGGCGGCTCAGGTAGGCCCCTCCCCTTGTGGTTGTGGCCCCGCCCCCCGAACACGCCGTCCGCTGAGCCCGGCTTGCTCCCCCCGGAGTCCCCGTCCGCCTCACGACCGTCGCCGCTGCCGCCGGTCCCCGTGGCGACCGCGGTGCGCGGCTGCGCGGGGTCAGACGTCGCGGGACGCTCCTCCGCCTGGCTCTTCTGGGAGCGGATGGCCGCCTCCACGATGGAGAAGATCTCGTTACCCTGCTTGGTCTCAAACGTGAAGTTACCGGGACCGGACTCACACCGGCGGCCCGCCTCGAAGGAAAACATCACCTGGGAACAGCAACACACAACCACAACACGTTCATAGGGTGTTCACAGGGTGTTCACAGGGTGTTCATAGGGTGTTCACAGGGTGTTCACAGGGTATTCATAGGGTGTTCACAGGGTGTTCACAGGGTGTTCACAGGGTGTTCACAGGGTGTTCACAGGGTGTTCATAGGGTGTTCACAGGGTGTTCACAGGGTGTCTGGGTGTGGCTGGTTGCTGCGTGGGCTGATGTACGTGTTCATTTATGCAATGTATTTATTTAGCTGACACGTTTACTCAAAGTGACCACATCTGCAAATGTGTGTTGAAAACTGTGTGGCTGATTAGATGTGTTTGTCTGAACCACTAAGTGCATGTGTCTGTGTGCGTGTGTGTGTGCGTGTGCTTCTGTGTGAGTGTGTGTACCCGGTCTCGTCCGTATCGGCGCAGCAGCTTGTAGGGCCAGACCAGCAGGCTCATCCTGCTCTTAGACTCCCTCAGCACCAGGCTATCCTTGTCAGCACGCAGGTAGTAGGTCCCCAGCAGGCCACAGCGCTCCGACGCCTCCGTACGCTGAACACTCACCCAGAACTCACTCACTGGAGGAGGGAGGGAGATATGAGAGATGATAGAGAGTGAAAAGGAGAGAGATGCTAGAGAGAGGCGAGGTTGCGGTGTGAGTATGTGGCTGTATTAGAATACTGCACAGCAACACGTTTCCACTGGGTAACTGTGACCTTTAGACGTGTGGATACGGTTAATAAGTGTCGACCTATAACCTATTTAGAGGTATTATAGTATTTATGGAGCATGGTGCATGCTTGAGAGTGTGTGTGCTTGTGATCATGTGTGTGCGTACTAGTGTGTGTGTGTGTGTGTGTGTGTATTCGTGTGTACCTTCTTCTCTGGAGTAGTAGATCATGTTCTCTGCCATCTGCAGGTTCTGCTGGTCGTCTGATATACTGCTACCTGCCCCACTACCTCCCTGAGAGAGAGAGAGAGAGAGAGAGAGAGAGAGAGAGAGGGAGGGAGGGAGGGAGGGATTTTATTTTCCATTTCCTTTCAGTCAGGACTCACTCTAAGACGGCAGACGTGACTTGACACTTTGATTTGAAAGCGATCTCACGCACCTTCTCTACCCCATCCTCCTCCCATCATCCTCCTCCCTCCTCCTCTCTCTCCCCTTCCCCACCCCTCCTCCACCCTCCCCACCCCTCTCCTCCCCACCCCTCTCCACCCCTCTCCTCCCCACCCCTCCCCTCTCCTCTCCACCCCTCTCCTCTCCACCCCTCTCCTCCCCACCCCTCTCCACCCCTCTCCTCCCCTCTCCTCTCCACCCCTCTCCTCCCCACCCCTCTCCTCCACCCCTACCCGACCCTCTCATCCACCCCTTTCCTCTCCACCCCTCTCCTCCACCTTCCCCACCTCTCTCCTCCCCACCCCTCTCCACCCTCCCCACCACTCTCCACCCCTCTCCTCCCCACCTCTCTCCACCCTCCCCACCCCTCTCCTCCACCCTCCACACCCCTGTCCTCTCCACCCCTCTCCTCCCCACCCCTCTCCTCCACCCTCCCCCTACCTGGAAAGCGATATCACACATCTTCTCCACCCACTCCGTGGAGACGCTCTTGTCGGCAGCAAACACGTGAGTCTTGTCATTGGTCTCCACGCAGAACGTCGCCATGCCCTCTTTAGGCCCCGCCTCCAGCGACGGCAGGATGGAGATGCACTCTGACAAGCGGATGATCTTCTTGTCCAGCTTCTTGGTGCTGATTGGCTGGCTGCCCGAGGAGGTGGAGCAGTCGTAGAACTCGAGGCGGGCGATGCCGTTCTGACTGGCCGGATAGAGGACAAACCAGCTCTTCTTCCATTTCTGATTTGAGGAGAGGGGAGGGAGGGATCAAGAGCAAAAGAAAGAGATGATGAGCGAAAGAAGGAAAGATAAATGAATTGTACTACATCTGGTGGTGCTGAAACACCTGTGTGTGTGTGTGAGAGCTTTACATCAACACTCCTGGGATATGGGGACAATCACAGGAAGGGGGTTTGTGAGACTCCTAACAGACACACGTTTCATGACCACCAGATGAGACAAAGCAACGACCTCACGGTCAACACAGGAAGTGACATCACACCAACACCTGCCAAGACAGTGAACCTGTCGTATTGTGTGTGTGAATTAGGTAGTGTGTCTGTGTGTGAGAGAGAGATGGATGTAGAGGGGAGGAGATAGAGGAACACAGAGAGAGGTAATGGAATAGACAGAGAGAGGGATGTAGAGAGAGAGGGAGAGACAGAGAGAGGGATGTAGAGAGAGAGGGAGAGACAGAGTAAGGGATGTAGAGAGAGAGTGGGAGAGAGAAAGAGAAAAAGGAGGAAAGAGGGATAGAGTGAGAGATTGGGAGAGGGCCAGAGATGGTAACACAGTAGTTGAGTGTGATGACTTTATCTATAATCCTTACACACAAACACACACTAATACACACGCGCGCACACACTCAAACACGCACACTAATACACAAACGTGCAGAGAGACTAGTTATATATAACTGCCACAGAGGGACAGGAAATGTGTGGGATTATCATTACCCACAGTCCTCTCTGCTTCTCATGGCTGGCTGCAGGTGTGTGTGTGTATTCTGAGCACACACACAGATTAATGGTCACAAGTGGACAGAAACAGCCTGCTCTCCACGCTGTGGCGTCAGGTCTGCAGAGCCTGCAGGAGCACACAGCTCCTTATAAGGTTCACAACAATTATGACACCAACCCTCTGAATGGAAATTATGTTAATGTGTGAAACTGAGAGAGAGAGAGAGAAGGGAGGGAGAGAGAGAGAGAGAAGGAGGGAGAGAGAAAAGGAGGGAGAGAGTGGGTGGGTGGGTGAGTGAGTGAGTGCAACTTCCTTCACAGACAGACTGATAGACAGACTATTTCAGGCCCTCACAGCTCCAAACCTAGACTAGTCATCATCACACTCAAAACTCATACACACTCGAAACACCGTCAGGAACATATCTTGGCCTTTGTGTTGTGTTTCACCAATAACAAATGCCACAATCCATCTAAGAAGAATATTGTAAACAGCCTCCGGAAGTAGTCTAGTCTGAAGATAATACTGTCACTCTACATTTAGTCATTTAGCAGACGCTCTTATCCAGAGTGACTTACAGTAGGTACAGGGACATTCCCCCAAGGCAAGTAGGGTGAAGTGCCTTGTCCAAGGACACAACATCAATTGCACGGCGGGGAATCGAACCGGCAACCTTCTGATTACTAGCCCGAATCCGTAACCGCTCAGCCACCTGACTCCCACTCTACCATGCCCCCCTTCCACTCTCCAGTCTAAAATCGCCTGCTGGCTCAGATTACAGTCTCGGGTAGTTTGCTAGCCCAGATTACAGTCTCGTGTAGTTTGCTAGCCCAGATTACAGTTTTGTGTAGCCTGCTAGCCCAGATTACAGTCTCATGTTGTTTATGATCATTGACCTATGAACTTTTTGTAAAGCTTTCTCTTAAATCGCTTTGGATAAAAGTGTCTGCTAAATGACTAAATGTAAGGTAAATGTAGGCTGCTAGCCCAGATTACAGTCTTGTGTATCTTGCTAGCCCAGACTACAGCCTCATGTAGCCTGCTAGCCTGCTAGCTCAGATTACAGTCTCATGTACGCTGCTAGTCCAGATTACAGTCTCATGTAGGCTGCTAGCTCAGATTACAGTCTTGTGTAGGGTGCTATCTTAGATTACAGACAGGTACTTCTGACATGTCAGACAGATCTAAGAACTTGATTTACTTTACGTCTGAAACCTGCGGCAGGCCACATCAGTCATATAACTTTTTTCCGATATTGCATGTGGAAGTGCCAACTAAGAGTGTGTGTGTGTGAGAGAGTGTGTGTGTGTGAGAGAGAGAGAGTGTGTGTGTGTGTAAGAGATAGTGTGTGTTAGATAGTGTGTGTCCTTGACAGCAGAAGTGCAGTTAACACTCCATTACACTTGGTTTGTCATTGGCTCCTAAGTGTGGGTGTGTATGTGTCGTACACCATGTGACCAGGGTGACAGGGTGACAGTAAAGAACGTAGTCACAAAGACGCTCTTACAAAGACTAGACACACACACACACGCGACCCTAGGCCTGAACCCTTGCTGAAGCCTGGCTGTTAGAGCTTTCATGGCCTTGCAATTCAAGACAGACTGATACTTTGAACATTCACACACACACACACCACAGAGTTTGAACAGTTAGAAAAACAATAAAACGCAAACAGCAGTAACTCCAGTAAACCAAGTCTACATGAAACAGATCTGTAGCGAGACTATAAACCGTCAAATCACAACACAGATCCGTTGTAATCACACTGTTACAAGATTTCCTTTTTACAATTCCCTTTCTAACTTCCTCTACTGATAGGGGTCACAGTCTAAAGACTGGTCGGGACATCAAAACAAGGGTCGCCTGTGTGTAACAGCCGGTTAACAAACTAGCTGAATGTTGCAGGATGTTTGTTGGTGTGTGCCTAAATAATGACTAAGCTGTAATTGTGTCAATGTGTGCGCTTTTCCCCGTGACGCAAAACAGATAGCGGTACCCGTGCGCAATGGACGGGCATTCTAAACCGTTAACGTCTGTTTTCATCTGGAATTTCAAGGACAGTAATTTCTCTCTCTCTTTCTCTCTCTCTTTTTTTTCTTCTCCTGAAATCAATACAACAGCTTCCATTTGATATAATTAACACCAACGATTGTTTTTGTTTGGTTTTCTGCTCCTACCTTGCCAAACTTCTGGTGCTGTACATACAGCTGTCCTTCCTTAATGTGGGCGTCCATCCGTCCTGCTTCGCCACCCCTCCACGGCGAGATTCAACTGGAACTTGACAGCGAGTACTTTACTTTACCGTTCTCCTCTCCCCGCCAAACTTCCCTCTACTCTCACTTCCGCTTGTCGGCTGTTAGTAATCGCATTCGCATACATTAATACCAGCTACAACTTTTTAGGACATTCCATAAACATTTTGAAAGAGTTTACAGGTGGTCTAGAGAAGATTGTTATGTAACGTCCTGTGAAGATGTCGGTTGATTGTCGGTCGCTTGTTGCTGCTCCCTCGTCCTCGCCCCGCGCGTCCTGTCCTCGCGCAGTCTGGCGTGCATGCTGAGCGCGCTGCTCTCTTCCTCTCCTCCTCCCACCTCCCCAGTTTGCACGCAGTCTTCGATAGGGACAGAAGCAGAAAAGCCGTCTGACTGACACACAAACACACACACACAACACACACACTCATTTTTTCATGCTGTCACACAATAACCCTCTCTCTCATACGCAAACACAAACACTCGGTCTCGCTGACAAACACACAATTACAATGACACATTAACTTGTTGATCAAGGCCGCACTGTGCCACGTATTAGTTTGTGATTCAAAACTGCAATCTAAATAATTATGATAATGTAAAAAAGAGTGGGTGATTTGTGACATTATCACCCCCTAAAAATTGTGGAAAGAGCGAGCTCAGTACTGTTTCGTGTCACGGGGAGTTCATCAGTTCATTGCATTGACCTGGGTACGGTTAATCGATTCCAATTTCCCTGAATTCGATTTGGCACCCAGATCTCAAACTGACTCTCAATTCCGTTTTTCATAAGGTAAACTATTAAATCCTATTTAAACGAGGTTAAATTCGAGCCCTATACGCGACTGCAAAACCCAACAAGATATTTTACTGGTTGTACAATGTCGCCGCCTGTTTGTTAACTTAAGACGGTACAACACTGACTACATAGGGTGGGTCCGTGAGACGGAATTGAACAGGGCGTGATTATCACATGATACGGTTTCTATAAAACGGTTTTATAGCAACCTTATGATAAGGATATATAACCTTCTTGTAAAAGTATACATTTTAAATTATGCTCAGGTGACAATCAAAATTCCAAAGTCTGCCTAGTGAAGGGTGGGTAGCGATAGACATCGTTTTGAATCACAATAAAACCTGAATGGCAGGTGCAGTTTTCGTCTTCTGTTGCTCGAAAACCTCAACTGGGGACACACCGCCCAGTCGGACTGTCCTGGTTTACAAAACACGTGCTCTATACCTGAAGTGACGTGTCATATGACCAAAACAGGAAGTGAAATTAGCCATGGCTGCTGTGTTCGGTGGTGTTGAAGGGTGAGTCCGGCTTCGAAATGTAATAGTTTAACTGATTAGTATAAAGTGTGTGTGAAGTTATTTTCGTCAATAGGAAACTGTTTTCACTAGTATCAGCCTACTGCTAACATACTTATGAGCCGGAATACAGCCTTTAGTTCTGTGTAGTGAATGATGATGATGAAACTCGTACCGACAACAGACTGGAGAACGATACTCTCTCTTCCTACCTCCCCTTCTCTCTCACACACACATTCTCTCCCTCTGTCTTTCACATACACATTGACTGTATAAATTGTTTCTCTCTTACACACACTCTGTGTGTGTGTGTGTGTGTGTGTGTGTGTGTATGTATGTGTGTGTGTGTGTGTGTGTGTGTGTGTGTGTGTGTGTGTGGCCCCTCTCCAGGGGGGGGACTCACTCCAAGGCTGTGCTAGTGTCCGCAGAGGGGAAGCTCCTGGCAGCTACAGAGGGTCCCTCCACCAACCACTGGGTATGTGAGCCCTGAGCAGCTAAACCCTGACCCAGGTCAGATTCAGCTGCCTGAGTGTTCCCCAGTGAATCCCCAGTGTTCGGAGCAAAAGATGCTTTCCAAAAGCTTCCCCAGATCTCCTCAGAGAAGGAACATCGCTGTGTTCTAAAGCAGGGGTGGACAACCCTGCTTTGAGGGCTGCTGTCCTGCACGTTTTAGATGTTTCCCTGCTCCAGCACACCTGATTCAAATGAATGGGTTGTTATCAAGCTCTGTGGAAGCCGGGTAATGACCATTCATTTGAATCAGGTGTGCTGGAGCAGGGAAACATCCAAAACATGCAGGACAGCAGCCCTCGAGGAGCAGGGTTGCCCACCCCTGTTCTAAAGGGTACAGGTTCTACAGGTGAGTCAGGTTCTCCTCATGACAGGGTTATTGTGTGTGTGTGTGTGTCCTGTTTCAGCTGGTAGGTGTGGACAGGAGTATTGAGGCCATAAATGACATGGTTCAGAGGGCAAAGAAAGAGGCGGGGCTTGATCCTGACACTCCCCTGCATTCATTGGTCAGTTGTTCTGTCAGTCAAACCTCAAGTCACTCAAAATATATATTTTGAGTATTATTCACCGTGATGCAAGATAAGTAAATTTTTCTTGGTGGGTGTGTGTGTCTCCAGGGGATGTCGCTAAGCGGAGGAGAGCAGAAGGACGCCATTGAGAAGCTGATTGGTCAGATGACGGCGCGGTTCCCCAAACTCAGCTCCTCGTATTACATCACCACTGACGCCGTTGGTGCCATGGCGACTGCCAGCGACAGCGGTTAGAATCCGTTGAACTTTACAGTCGTCGTTGTGGTTGATGCTGCTGCTGTTGTTTTTGATGTTGATATTGATGTTGTTTGCTCCCTCTCTCTGTCCCCCACTAGGAGGCGTGGTGCTCATCTCAGGGACGGGCTCCAACTGCAAGCTGGTCCAGGCCGACGGAGCCCACCTGGGCTGTGGAGGCTGGGGTCACATGATGGGGGACGAGGGCTCAGGTAAACACCTGCAGTGGAGGCTGGGGTCACATGATGGGGGACGAGGGCTCAGGTAAACACCTGCAGTGGAGGCTGGGGTCACATGATGGGGGACGAGGGCTCAGGTAAACACCTGCAGTGGAGGCTGGGGTCACATGATGGGGGACGAGGGCTCAGGTAAACACCTGCAGTGGAGGCTGGGGTCACACGAGGGCTCAGGTAAATACTTGCTGACTCACCTGTACAACCTGTACCTGCTGTCTTTAACTGTCCCTCTCTCCCCCTCCCTCTCTCTCTCCCTCCCTCTTTCCCCTCCCTCCCTCCCCCTCCCCCTCCCTCTCTCCCCTCCTTCCCTCTCTTCTCCTCCGTCCCTCTCCCCCTCTCCCTCCCCCCCATTCTCTCTCTCTCTTCCCCTCCCTCTCCCCCCCCCTCCCTCTCTCTCTCCCCCTCACTCTCTCTCCCCCCCCTCCCTCTCTCTCTCCCCCTCCCTCTCTCTCTCCCCCTCCCTCTCCCCCCCCTCCCTCTCTCTCTCCCCCTCCCTCTCTCTCTCCCCCTCCCTCTCTCTCTCCCCCTCCCTCTCAGCTTTCTGGATCTCCCACCGGGCGGTGAAGGCAGTCTTCGATGCCAGAGACAACCTGGCCACGCCCCCTCATGATGTCACTCATGTGCGGGAGGCCATGGAGGAGTACTTCCAGGTCAGAGGGCAACAGGAAGTGCAACCACCTGAATGCTTCTTCTGTGGTTATGCAGGCTGAGCAGACTAGACATCTTGTAGTCATCCCTCCCCCCTCCTGTCTCCCTCCTCCTCCTCTCCACCCCTCTCCCTCCCCCCTCCTCCTCCTCTCCACCCCTCTCCCTCCTGTCTCCCTCCTCCTCTCCACCCCTCTCCCTCCTGTCTCCCTCCTCCTCCTCTCCACCCCTCTCCCTCCTGTCTCCCTCCTCCTCTCCACCCCTCTCCCTCCCCCCTCCTCCTCCTCTCCACCCCTCTCCCTCCTGTCTCCCTCCTCCTCTCCACCCCTCTCCCTCCTGTCTCCCTCCTCCTCCTCTCCACCCCTCTCCCTCCTGTCTCCCTCCTCCTCTCCACCCCTCTCCCTCCTGTCTCCCTCCTCCTCTCCACCCCTCTCCCTCCTGTCTCCCTCCTCCTCCTCTCCACCCCTCTCCCTCCTGTCTCCCTCCTGTCTCCTCCTCCAGGTGTCAGACCTCATGGGCATGCTTCCTCACCTCTATAGAAACTTCCAGAAATCTCACTTTGCCGGACTGTGCAAGAACTTAGCTGAAAGTGAGTGACATCACTTCCTTTTTGTCTTCTGTCTGTTTTGTCTTTTGCCACATTCCTCTACATCAGAAGTCCTGAGCTGACTGTGTGTGTGTGTGTGTGTGTGTGTTTGTGTGTGTGTGTGTGTTCCAGAGGCTGAGGCAGGAGATGATATGTGTCAGTACGTGTTTAGAGAGGCAGGTAGAGTTCTGGCCCAGCATGTCATAGCTGTCCTTCCTGGAGTACAGGAGGTGAGACACACACACATCAACACGCACACACAGATACACAGCACACACATACAGACATTCACACACAGATACACAGCACACACACGCACATGCAGACATTCACACACACACAGATACACAATACACACACACAGATACACAGTACACACACACAGATACACAGTACACACACGCACATGCAGACATTCACACACACACAGATACACAGTACACACACACAGATACACAGTACACACACACAGATACACAGTACACACACACAGATGCACAGTACACACACACAGATGCACAGTACACACACACAGATACACAGTACACACACACAGATACACAGTACACACACACAGATGCACACACGCACATGCAGACATTCATACACACACCCTACACACTCTCCCTCTCCTGTCTCTCTCCCGTCTCTCCCTCCTCCTTCTCCTCCCTGTCTCTCTCCCTCTCCCCCCTGTCTCTCTCCCTCTCCTCCCTGTCTCTCTCCCTCTCACCCCTGTCTCTCTCCCTCTCTCTCCCTCTCACCCCTGTCTCTCTCCCTCTCTCTCCCTCTCCTCCCTGTCTCTCTCCCTCTCCCCCCCTCTCCTCCCTGTCTCTCTCCCCCCCTCCCTCATATCTACCCCTCCCTCATCTCTCTCCCCCTCCCTCATCTCTCCCCCTCATCTCTCTCTCTCCTCTCTCCCAGGTTGTGTTCAGAGGGGATCAGGGTCTTCCCATCCTCTGTGTCGGATCAGTCTGGAACAGCTGGGAGCTCCTCAAGCCAGGTGTGTGTGCAGTGTGTGTGCGTGTGTGTGAGAGAGAGTGTGTGTCTCTAACTCTAGACTTCTTCCTGTTAGGCTTCACAGAGATTCTGGCTGGGGCAGCCGCCACTCCCAAGTTCAAGGGTCGTTTCCACGGCTACAGCCTCCTGACCCTGTCACAGTCGTCTGCGCTGGGCGGAGCCAGTCTGGGGGCACAGAACGCGGGCGCCACGGTAACCCTCGACTATGCCGCCAACACCAACGTCTTCTATCGACATTCCTTCTCAAGCCAATGAGGATTCACCTCAGCCTTGAACCCACCAATCAGGACCCAGGAAAATGACTGGATTCAACCAATGAGAAGTTGAGCTGGTTGCACTACCACAAGCTGACTCTCTAACCAGCTCCTTAATCTGCAGATGACTAGATAGCAAACTTTTTCATTTGACTAGTATGAAATTATTATTTTAATAAAATATTTTCTATTATAAATGTTTCCAATAAAAACTCGAAAAGACAGTTGGCTTGTTAACTCACCTGACTCACTGTATGAATGAAACTCGTCAGTGACTCATCAATAGAACAAAGCGAGAGTGAGTGTGTGATTCTTTTAGTCTTAGTGGATGATCAACATAAACACCTTTTAAGATGCATAATTTTTCCAGCCTTTCCAAAATTTTTGTTCACACAGTGAGAGGAGAGAGAACAGAGAAGCCTAAAACAGTAGAGTAGAGTACAGTAGAGTACAGAAGAGTACAGTAGAGTACAGCAGAGTACAGCAGAGTATGACAGAGTCCTCATCAAGTACTCATCAATGATGCAAACCTTTTTATGTAACTTTTTTTAAAATATTTTTTTCAACCTGTAGAATATTTTGTTCTTAACTTTATTTAGAAAATGTTTTTTTCAACCTGCAGAATTATTTGTTTCGAAAGTTTTTTTTCAAACTTTTTTTTTTCAGATCAGTAATATGCAAGCCTGGCTTTAAAATGTAATAAGTACAAACTGTAAAGTATTTGTGTAAAAAAAGTAAAGTAAAAAGGTGTCAGACAATAAATTGTTAAGTACCGGTAACAGAAAAATCGACAAATACAGTAACAAAGTATTTGTACTTAATGATCTCTTATCTTTGCTGCACCTCTGTCAGCATGTGGTTAGATCAAGATCATCATTTTCACACGCCCGTCGTTACAAACAAACAGTATACTGTTTATATTGTATTACGAAACAGTTGCTTCAGTGCTGTCATCTACTTATCTCTAATCTCGTGTGACGCACAAGTCTTCCAGCTACTTGACCAGCGTCGGTACGTCTGATAAGGTCGCTAGCTCCCCATATTTCTGAAACAATCTTCCCACTCAGGGGGTCAGACCATCAAGGATTATTTTCTCAAAATGATAACAAAGTAACCAAATATTCTCACCAAAAAAGGAGAGCGTATATTTACATTTAGTCATTTAGCAGACGCTCTTATCCAGAGCGACTTACAGTAAGTACAGGGACATTCCCCCGAGGCAAGTAGGGTGAAGTGCCTTGCCCAAGGACACAACGTCAGTTGGCATGACCGGGAATCGAACTGGCAACCTTCGGATTACTAGCCCAATTCCCTCACCGCTCAGCCACCTGACTCCCTATATCAGGTCAGTATATCAGCATACAGATAGACTCTATAAACTATTGCATCATACTTCTTTTTCTCGTTATACATTTTCATTGTTTTCTCACTTAATCAATGTAAGGGTAATAGTGGCTTAATGCAGCGGCCTGGGTTTGAATCCAATCTCTTTCTCTCCGACTCTTGCTCTCTCTCCCCCTCTCTCATAAACCATGAAAAGTGTCTACAGCCTCCCTGGACAAGACACTTTGACCTTTCACATTCTGAGGCATTCTCACACTAAACCCCTCTACTCCAGCTATACCTTTTGAAAACGCCACTTCCCCCTAACACACTGTATGTTTGTGTAAGACCGCTCCCTTTACATTTACATTTATTCATTTAGCAGACACTTTTATCCAAAAAAGCGACTTCCAAGAGAAAGCTTTACAAAAGTGCATAGGTCACTGATCATGACAACGAGTATCCCCTGGAACAGCCTCTGGGCCTCCTCATCCTGTCCTGTGTTCAGACTGTGTCCCCCCACGCCTACTATAACCGCCCATGCCCCAGACCCCCCCCCCCCCCGAAGCTGAATGGGGGGCCAAGGGAGGGGGCGTATACAGGTAACGAGTTCCCAAAACCAGGGGAGGTATTTGTGTGTGTTTGTGTGTACGTGTGAGTGTGCATGTGTGTGTGTGCATGTGTGTGTGCGTGTGTGTGTAAGACCACTCCCCTTGCATATGTGTGAGTGCATATGTGTGAGTGTATATGTGTGTGTGAGTATGTGTGTGTGTGTAAGACCACTCCCCTTGCATGTGTGTATGTGTGAGTGTGTGTGAGTATGTGTGTGTGTGAGTATGTGTGAGTGTGTGTGTGTAAGACCACTCCCCTTGCATGTGTGTGTGTGTGTGTGAGTAAGACCACTCCCCTTGCATATGTGTGAGTGTGTGTGTGTATGTGTGTGTAAGACCACTCCCCTTGCATATGTGTGTGTGTGTGTGTGAGTATGTGTGTGTGTGTGTGAGTATGTGTGTGTGTGTGAGTGTGTGTGTGTGAGTATGTGTGAGTGTGTGTGTGTGAGTGTGTGTGTGTGTGTCTCCTTGCCCTGACTCTGACACCCTAACATAAGCTGGATGATGGCTCCAGAGATATTAAGTATGAAACCAGATAAGCTGAACGAGGTTTGGAAATGCATCACAGGAAACTGAAGAGACATAACTGATAGCAGTGAAGCAGCAGTTTGTGTCCTCTGCCCTCAGTCCACTCCCCAGTCAGAAGTCTTCTACAGCCCAGTGGAGACCCAGTCTGAGAGAGAGATGTTCCCTGTCCTGGTGATGGTGGTCATGTTCTGGAGCACAGGTAGGGCTCTGTTGTATCTGTACACATGTTTGTCTTAGCAGTGTATAAAAACTGCCCTATACTGGTAAATACTTACTATTAAAGTAAATATGTTACTGCATACATGACTGTTATACATTGTATTGGGGGAGGGAGGGGGGAGGGTAAGAGCAGAGAGGGGGGAGGGAAGAAGGAGGGGGGTAGGAAAGAATGAAAGAGGAAAGAGGGGGAGGGAGGGTGAGGAGGACGGAAGGAGAAGGTTTCAGGTAAAAATGTTGCAGTTTCAAATACCCCCTGTACTTCATCATGCTGTGGAAAAAAGTCTCTGCTAACTGAAAAGGTTATGATGAGAGAGCGGCCGAGATAGGACAGGGAGAGAGAGATGGAGAGAGAGAGACAGAGAGATGGAGAGGGAGAGCGGGAGAGAGAGATACAGAGAGAGAGATACAGAGAGAGAGACAGAGATATACAGAGACAGAGAGAGAGAAAGATACAGAGAGAGAGAGACAGAGGGGTGAGAGAGGGAGGGGTGAGAGAGGGAGGGGTGAGACCAGAAGGGGTGATAGAGGGAGGGGTGAGACCAGAAGGGGTGAGACCAGAAGGGGTGAGAGAGGGAGGGGTGAGAGAGGGGTGAGACCAGAAGGGGTGAGAGAGGGAGGGGTGAGAGAGGGGTGAGACAAGAAAGGGTGAGAGATGGAGGGGTGAGAGAGGGAAGGGAGAGGGGTGAGACAAGAAAGGGTGAGAGATGGAGGGGTGAGAGAGGGAGGGGACAAGAAAGGGTGAGAGGGGGATGGGTGAGACAGGGAGGGGTGAAAGATGGAGGAGTGAGAGGGGGAGGGGTGAGAGAGGGAGGGGTGGGACAAGAAGGGGTAAGACTGGGAGGGGTGAGAGAGGGAGGGAAAGAGGCAGATGAGTGGATGAATTACAGATGAGTGGATGAATGAATATAAAGTCATGTTGAAGTTCTTTTCTCTCCTCAGGTCTCCAGGCTCCAGTCACTGATGAACCTCCAGGTTGGTAGAACATGAGCCTTCTACCATGACAACTAACTAGGCACTACTGGTTGTTTAGTTATAAAAGTACATAAAGTTGTGTTTGTTGTGTCAGTCTAGTGCAGTGGTCCCCAAACTTTTTTCTGCGAGGGCCAGATAATTTTTTCTTTCTTTAATGTGGGGTCGGGTCGGTCTGTAACAGAAAATGTCATGGGCTGGAGTGACTACCAGTATTATTGTGGAGATGTTATTATGATTTTAAATATATTTATTATGCTAGATTAGTTTATTATTTAGTTATGCACCGTACATCCATACATATCAAGGGATATATAGCCTATTAAAAGAGCATTAATAATATCGTAATTAACTTTTTTCATATTCATTGCTACTGAAATCAAATCTATAAATTACTTATGCCTATTAATCAATGTAAAGTTGTTTTGTTTGTTCTTTATAAAAATAAAACTCTCTGGGATTGTTCAGAGGGCCGTAGTTTGGGGACCCCTGGTCTAGGGAAACACAACTGTGTTACTGGTGTGAAAAGGTTAGAGGTTGTTTCTGGACAGGACTGTTAAGTGAGTCAGAGGACCTGACTGTCTCCTGTGTCTCCAGGTTCTGATGTGAGGTTGGTGGATGGAGGTAGTCGCTGTGCTGGTAGAGTGGAGATGAAACACCAGGAAGAGTGGAGACAACTGTACAGTGTGTCTATCTGGAGCATGAAGTCTGCAGCTGTAGTGTGCAGACAGCTGGACTGTGGATCTG
Source organism: Osmerus eperlanus (assembly GCF_963692335.1). Classification (NCBI taxonomy): domain Eukaryota; kingdom Metazoa; phylum Chordata; class Actinopteri; order Osmeriformes; family Osmeridae; genus Osmerus; species Osmerus eperlanus. Next base: position 44,837 of record NW_026911394.1, on the reverse strand, counting down.
CTGTTTCAACAAGAGAATATTATGGTGATGAAGATCGTCCTACCTGGTCGTTTCGATATAACTGTGCTGAGACTGAGTCTGATCTGAGGGAGTGTGGACATGTGGGGAAAGAGTACAACTCTTTGTATGTTGCAGAAGTGATCTGCTCAGGTAATGAGCTGTTGTAATGTATTGTGTTGTTACGTGATGTGATGTTATGTGTAATGTGGTTATGAATCTGTGAAATTTTGATAGAGTATATACTAATATATTGCATCTGCTGCATGATTGTGTAACTCACACTATGCAGTAAATTTTATTTGCTTAACTTTTTAGAAAGGCCTGACCAGGGACTGGGGTTGCAAATTAGACTATTGGCTAAAAAACTTTTATGCAACACATCTACAAAGTTATTTATGTATGTAATAATGTGCGCTGCAACCTAAGCAGCCTGCTATGTTGGGTTTTTCTTGTTTTAATACATTCAAGGATGATGTCTTGTCAAGAGATTAATTTTGCATAAAAAAAAAGAATATGAATGGAACAAGTACTGTTTATTAAGCACATACGTTTATTGGCGGTGTTCTGTCTCCATGTCCATACTGACCTTCTCTCTTCCTCCAGAGTCTGTGAGGCTTGTGGAGGGAACTGGTTGGTGCTCTGGCAGAGTGGAGGTGAGGTCTGATCAGTCGTGGGTCTCAGTGTGTGAAGCTGACTTTGACAGGCTGGATGCAGAGGTGGTCTGTTGGCAGCTTGGCTGTGGGGCTCCTTCAGCCCTCCAGGGGGCGCTCTATGGAGAAGGGAAAGGTCCACTCTGGGATAAAGAGTTCCAGTGTGGAGGCAAGGAGTCCCGTCTCCTGGACTGTGACACCTCAGACTCAGCTAGAAACACCTGCTCACCTGGAAGTGCTGTTGGACTCACCTGCTCAGGTACTGTAAGAACAAGTTTGTCTCTCAACATCAGTTTCTCACTCACAGAGAGATTATGGGAAAGATGAGAGCAGTGTTTTGTTAGGATGCAGAGAGTCAGAGGACCTGACTGTCTCCTGTGTCTCCAGGTTCTGATGTGAGGTTGGTGGATGGAGGTAGTCGCTGTGCTGGTAGAGTGGAGATGAAACACCAGGAAGAGTGGAGACAACTGGACAGTGTGTCTATCTGGAGCATGAAGTATGCAGTTGTAGTGTGCAGACAGCTGGACTGTGGATCTGCTGTTTCAACAAGAAAATATCGTGGTGATGAAGATCGTCCTATATGGGCGTTTAAATCTGACTGTGCTGGGACCGAGTCTGATCTGAGGGAGTGTGGATACATGAGCGCAGGATTCAACACTTCCCTTATTGTAGAAGTGATCTGCTCAGGTAATACACACAATGTTGTCACATTCACCTGGGGATCTTGGTAGTCAAACCAAGTCACTATTTCTGTCAATACATTCCAAGAAACTATACCTTTATATAATTTTTCAAAGGTTTTCAACAGACTACTGCCCCCTACAGGCGTATTCAAGAAAAAACACAATAATCCAGTCAAACTGTCAGAACATTATCAAAGATTACAGTCTATAACTATTATTGCTATGTTGGGTTTTTCTTCTTTTAATAAATTCAAGGATGATGTCTTGTCAAGACATTAATCTTGCATAAAAAAGAATATGAATGGAACAAGTACTGTTTATTAAGCACATACGTTTATTGGCGGTGTTCTGTCTCCATGTCCATACTGACCTTCTCTCTTCCTCCAGAGTCTGTGAGGCTTGTGGAGGGAGCTGGTCTGTGCTCTGGCAGAGTGGAGGTGAGGTCTGATCAGTCGTGGGTCTCAGTGTGTGAAGCTGACTTTGACAGGCTGGATGCAGAGGTGGTCTGTCGGGAGCTTGGCTGTGGGGCTCCTTCAGCCCTCCAGGGGGCGCTCTATGGAGAAGGGAAAGGTCCACTCTGGGATAAAGAGTTCCAGTGTGGAGGCAAGGAGTCCCGTCTCCTGGACTGTGACACCTCAGACTCAGCTAGAAACACCTGCTCACCTGGCAGTGCTGTTGGACTCACCTGCTCAGGTACTGTATAAACAAGTCTTTCTCTCAATATCAGTTTCTCACTCACAGAGAGATTATGGGAAAGATGAGAGCAGTGTTTTGTTAGGATGCAGAGAGTCAGCGGACCTGACTGTCTCCTGTCTCTCCAGGTTCTGATGTGAGGTTGGTGGATGGAGGTAGTCGCTGTGCTGGTAGAGTGCAGATGAAACACCAGGAAGAGTGGAGACAACTGTACAGTTGGTCTACCTGGAGGATGGAGCATGCAGCTGTAGTGTGCAGACATCTGGACTGTGGATCTGCTGTTTCAACAAGAAAATATCATGGTGGTGAAGATCGTCCTGCATGGGGGTTCGAATCTGACTGTGCTGGGACTGAGTCTGATCTGAGGAAGTGTGGACACGTGAGATTCACGTCCAACATTTCCTCTGTTGTAGAAGTGATCTGCTCAGGTAACACACACACACTGTCATATTCACCTTGGGATCTTGGTAGTCAAACCAAGCCACTATTTCTGTCAGTACATTCCAAGAAACTATACCTTTATAGATTGTTTCTGCAATTTTCAACAGACTACTGCCCCCTACAGGTGTAATCAGGAACCACCGCAGGTGTCATGTGACGCTGTTGTACATGGTTGCCATGCCGATTTTATCATCACAGCTAAATAAGAGAAGTACTTCACCTGCTTTTCTGTTTTCTCCTTCCACGTTCCCTTTGTTTGCAGATCTGTTCCAGTCCGGTATCTCCCTGTCTTCCTCCATGCTAGGGGTCTCCCAGGACCAGCAGCAGGGGCTGCAGGTGTTCAGGGACCACAGCTTCACCATCACCTGCTCCATCCAGCCACAGTACCCAGGAGGCTCCTTCCAACTCACCTTCACTGGCTCCAACACAACCCTGACACACACCCTCACAGCTGTCAATCACTCTGCCAACTTCCTGTTTCCTGCTGCAGACCACACCCACCAAGGAAACTACAGCTGTGTTTATGAAGTCTACGTTTTCTCTCATAACTTCACCTCTGAGAGTGAGCTCCTCTCTCTCACTGTTGCAGGTAAGTGAGAATTGATTTTCAGACCCACAACATGCAACATTTTAGTCTGTTATAAGGGTTGCTCACACTTTTTGGGATAATAGTTGTGGTTGGTCTTGAGTGAATCTAACTGTCAGTCATGTGAGTCCTGTGGTGATCTGGGGGTAACCCCAGGATGTGTCAGTCAGTCACCTAGGTTACTGTTCATCTCCACACATCTCTAAAAACAAGTAGCTGCACTTTAGACTGGAGATGGAAGGTACAGGATGTGTCTTTACCTTGGTAGGTGATCTGATCTGATGATTATCTATCTCCTGATTCGCTGTGTTTCTGTTCCAGCCAATCCTCTGGCAGCTTTCATCATCAGAGTGGTGGTGGTGTTGCTGACTCTGCTAACGCCCAGCACTGCCCTCTATCTGTGCTTTAAGGTACTGTAGTTTGTTCACAAGGGACATTTGTCCTTCCTCCCCCTTTTCCTGACTCTGTTGTGTCTCTCCAGACCACCAGGAAGCCTGCAGAGAGGGAGAGCATGGAGCTGGTCTCCCTGCATTCCAGTGCTGAAGCTGGGCCAGGAGAGGAGAGAGCAGCCCAGAGGATGGAGCAGGAGGAGAGTGCTGTCTAGACACTGATCTGAGGTCAGTCATGGAGTCCCTGCCAATGGTGACTGACAGCACTGAGGGAAGCTGGTCTGATCCTGGATCTGGGGGAGAGAATCCTCTATTTTTATCATTAACTTTTAGATAATTTAAGCAGTTTTTGTTTGTGCATTTGTTTCATTTTCATTTTTTTTAAAAGTTGCATTTTATTGCAGGTGTCAAAGAGACAGCAGTTAACATGTTATTAATAGGTTTAGGAAGCAATTGTTAGAATGTCCTTAGAGGTTTTTTACTGAGAAACTCTTCCTGTCATAATGAGTGTTTCCACTGAGAAAGTACTTCCTGTCATAATGAGTGTTTCTACTGAGAAAGTACTTCCTGTCATAATCAGTGTTTCTACTGAGAAAGTACTTCCTGTCATACTGAGAAAGTAATTCCTGTCATAATAAGTGTTTCCACTGAGAAAGTACTTCCTGTCATAATGAGTGTTTCAACTGAGAAAGTACTTCCTGTCATAATGAGTGTTTCAACGTGGGCGCAGGCCTCTACATGCCGTGACTTGACACCTGGAAGCTGAAATCAGATTTCATGGATCTTTCTTTTTTTTGTGTATCTTTCTAATATACCGCATCATTTAACAGCTCTTGACTACAGTCTTTTAAAGGGAAGCAGATTGAAATGTATTTTTCCTGGCTTTACTTAAATAAATAATTAGTTTTTGCTATGAAGAACTGGCCTGTGTCAGTCACTTATTCTTCGACATGAATTCTACTGTAGACTCGAGGCACCATCAGCAGCACAGAGATGGTAGATACACTGAAGGTACACCACATTAGGGAACAAGGAATGTACACTCCATTAAAGATACACAGGAGGTAGGCCTACACCACGTTAGGAACACTTAAGGTAGGCTACACCACATTAATGTTTAAACATGAAATCACTTGGCAAACTGCAGTAATAATAGCGTTAACTCACCTCAATGTGTTTTCTCAAATCTGAGGATGAATTTCTGAATGCCGATATTTCATTCAACCGTGTGAAGAAGCTGTCACCTGTTTTTTTATCTGCGGCTAGCAGCTCTTTAGCTTCCCGTGTCTGTTAGTATGTCCACATGAAGGGCACCGCACGTTAGCAGTCACAGCTACTTGAAAATGCTAACGAATACTTGGAGGGGCCACGGGGAAATGTACCGGACTATTCCAACGTAAACATAAAGCCCAAAAATCACAAATACGCGCAAACTGAATAAATATATAAAAAAGTTAACTTAACAACAATGGCGGCTATGACTACACGGAAGTAGCCCACAATCAGTTATTATTCTAACGAAATGCAGTTGGCCGAATTTGCGGAAAGTCGCTAGATTTGTCGGTAGACGCTAAATAATATTTTTTTTGTTGCTGGGTAAAGTGAAAAGTTGCTCAATCTAGCAACAAAGTCGCTAAATTGGCAACACTGACTGTCTCGAGCATGAAGGAAACTTTTTTGTCACTCGTGCTTATCCCCAGAAGGGCTGTAGCCCCATCTACTGACTTGAGGGTGTAAAACCACATTGCATTTCAGTCAATTCTGTTTAATTATCATCATTGATAGATTATCATAACTACTTTAGATGACGCTACAAAGCTGTTAATCTTACTTGGGAAATTTAATTTACACAAAGCACAAATAACATCCACTAAGGCCTTATTCAGATATGTTTATACTATTAAATAATTATTAGAAAAATACATTGTCAAATATATGCAAACAGATAGTGTGTTTGTCTATATTTGTGTGTTTTTGTGCATGGTACTTTGTGTGTATTTGTGTGTGAGTGTACGTGTATAAGTGTGTGTGTGACTGTGACTATCACTCAAAAACATACACACTCAAACACGCAGACATGAAAGTATTGTACATCAGAACTCTTATCTAGTAGTCCCCCAAGGACGTTCAATCACAGTGCTATGGAGGGAGGGTAGGGGGAGAGAGAGGAGGGAGGGAGGGGAGGGGGAGAGAGAGGAGGGAGGGAGGGAGGGGAGGGGGAGAGAGAGAGAAGAAGAGAGGAGAAGGAGGGGAGGGGGAGAGAGAGAAAGAAAAAGAGAGAGGTGCAGAGGAGGAAATGGAGGGAAAGAGGAAGGGGTAAGAGAGGAGAGGGAGGGGAGAGAGAGGAGAGGGAGGGGAGAGAGAGGAGAGGGAGGGGGGAGTGGTGGTATAGAGAGACACACACAGTCTCACACATACTTTGACTGGTGACTAATTCACACAGTCGCATCCTGACAAGCTAAACTCCTAGTTATGATAATACTTCACAATTATTTTTTCCTTCTCAGCACTTCCTGCTTCCTGTCATACGAAGATCTAAGGCAGATGATTGGCCGTGTGAGCCGACGGCTCTGACACACGGCGAAGAAACTGCAGGAGCTGTCAGTGACACACGGTGGAGTGTGAGGTGTGTGTGTGAGGTGTGTGTGTGTGAGGTGTGTGTGTGTGTGTGAGGTGTGTGTGTGAGGTGTGTGTGTGTGTGAGGTGTGTGTGAGGTGTGTGCGTGTGTGAGGTGTGTGTGTGTGTGAGGTGTGTGTGTACAGCAACTACAGAGAAGTTTGTGGCTGTGACAAGATTTTTCTTGTGTTTGTCCTAATGAGGGAGTGCTGTTAAAAGCTTTGCTGTGTCCCTGTGGTAACTACACACTATAGGACCACACATACACAAATACAGGCACACACACACATATACAGGCACATATACTTACAAACACACACAGCCAGATGAATAACCAAGTAACCAAGTCTTTAGGGACGTGACATTAACCGTGATTGGCTCAGATCATACCCACTCATCAACAATTCATGCACACACACACACATTCACTGACACACACACTCACTGACAAACCCCCAAAGACACATATACAGGATGTCCTTAACACTGTTCATCTCCAAGAAGATAATAATATAGTTGTGTGTTTGTGGTGTGTATGTGTGTGTGGTATGTATGTGTGTGTGATGTGTATGTGTGTGTGGTGTGTGTGTGTGGTGTGTATGTGTGTGTGTGGTGTGTATGTGTGTGTGTGGTGTGTGTGTGGTGTGTATGTGTGTGTGTGGTGTGTATGTGTGTGCACATACGACCAGCGATCCAGACCTTTAGTCTGCACCCGTTAACGAAATTCTAATTTCTAATACTGCATTCAGTTCTAAAACCTGAGAATCTCAAGCACTCCCCTCCACTCTTTCTGAGATAAGTCATTTCCTCTGCTAGCTTTTTCATTTTTAATGTTCCCCAGTTCCCTGCATGTTCTAGTGGAGAACCACTTTGTGTTCCTATCCCTGTGGAACCAGAGAGAGAGGGGAAGAGGGAGAGAGGGAGCTATTTTGTTTATGTGTTCATTTGATCAGGTTTGTGTGGTGTGTGTACGTGATTTTTTGTATGTGTGATTGTTTGTGTGTGTGATGGTTGTGTGTGTGTGATTGTTGTGTGTGTGTAAGTGTGTGTGTGTTTAAGTGTGTGTGTGGTCTCGATCTAAACAGAGATACTGTGTTTGCCTTGCTAAGTAAGCTGGATCTCAGAGATGCATCACTGCACACACACATAGATACACACACAGATACATATATACACACACACAAATAGACAAACACACACACAAGGATTTGGACCAATGTCAGTGTGCTGGTTGTTGGTTATATCCCATGAGAATACATCATGTCCACACACACACACACCTCTCCATAACAAACCCTGCACACCCTGTATGGTGTGTGTGTGTGTGTGTGTGAAAGAGAGAGAGGGAGAGCGATAGAGAGTTGCAACAACTAACTTTTCCAGAAAGATACACACATTACACACACGTGTTTACACGTATACCACACACACACACATCCCTCAATTGTCCAGTCAGTCATCTAGAGCACTAATGATTCTGTCCAGTCAGTCATCTAGAGCACTAATGATTCTGGGGAATCATTAGTGATCTGTCAGTATTGATCTGTCAGTATTGATCACCTGTCGCTACTCTGTTTATCGAGGCTGTGGATCAGTGCTCAGTCACACGGTGACAAACACACATATACACACACATACACACACCAACACCCTGCCCCCCCACGAATACACACAGACAACACCACCCCACCCCCACACAGACACACATCTGTTCTGTAGTCTGTGTGTGTATTCAGAGATAATCCTCCTCATGTGTTCTGGTATAAAAGCTGTTGACCTTATCTCATGTCTGGATGCTTCTGCAAAACGATGAATATTTGTCCCTTATAATAGACCCTTCTCCTTTTCTAGTCCTCTCTTTGCTCATCTTCACTCTCTCTCTATCACCCTCTCTCTCCCCATCACCCTCTCTCTTCATCTCCCCCCTCTATCTATCTTCCCTCTCTCTCCATCTCACAAGTTAAATTGGCCTGTCAGGGTTAGTGTTTAATATTAATGTCAAAATCTCATCATCACCTTCATCATCTTCATCATCACCATCTTCATCATCACCATCTTCATCACATCTCAGCTCCCATCCAGTCCTGTTATAGGAAGTGACACAAGCATGTCAGTAAATCAGCTAATGATCCATTCAGACACCTCACTTTCTGTGTCACGCATGAATGGGTCCTCCTCCGAGCCCTTCCTGTTCCTGCGCAACAGGTCAATGTGTCCCCCTATGAACTGTCTGTCTGTAATGTCAGCATACATACAAGTACAGGACTGTGTGTGTGTGCATGTGTGCGTGTGTGCATGTGTGCGTGTGTGTGTGCGTGTGAGTGTGTGCGTGTGTGTGCGTGTGTGGCAATGCAAGAAAGGATAAAGTGTGTTCCAGAGAGTTGCTTCTCTCTCTCTACCTCCCCCCTCTCTACCTCCCCCCTCTCTCCCTCCCCTCTTTCTCTCCCTCCTTCCCCCCTCTGTTTACTAAGTCATCTACAAGGCAGTCCAGTCGTGCAGTCCAGAGTGAAAACCAGAAGACAGGGTAGTATTTACTAGGTACAGGACTCTCAAGCCAGACATCCCAGTGCAGTACGCTTTACACATCAGACATATATACGTATCAGTAAAACATCACAGTAGAAAGAATTACATTCATTCATTTACAGTCAGTTCAGGATCCACTGGCCCTGAAATGTAGTTGCGTGTGTGTGTGGCTGATGGTGTGTGTTTGTGGCTGACAACCTGTCTGTGTGTGTGTGTGTGTGGCTGATGGTGTGTGTTTGTGGCTGACAACCTGTCTGTGTGTGTGTGTGGCTGATGGTGTGTGTTTGTGGCTGACAACCTGTCTGTGTGTGTGTGTGTGTGGCTGATGGTGTGTGTTTGTGGCTGACAACCTGTCTGTGTGTGTGTGTGTGTGGCTGATGGTGTGTGTTTGTGGCTGACAACCTGTCTGTGTGTGTGTGTGGGGGGGGGGTTGCAGGTGCGATTCCCCCTGAATGGTGCTTTGAATGAAAGCGTGTTTGCTTAATAAATACATTATTATTATGATTATTATTATGACATCAAACACAGCATGGGAGAGCACTCATAGAAACAGAGCAACTAGATCCGCAACAGCAGACACAACAACGATAACAAAACAGGATGGACGATCCCTGATCTAGAATCGTCTATTTCTATGTAGGTCCTCCCAGAACACATTCCGGCATCATGTGTGTATGTGTGAGTGTGTGTATGTGTGTGTATGTGTGTTAATCTGCTTCAGTGAGAGACGGAACTGACCCGTAGAAACAGACGTCGTAGATCCAGAGATCTACTCCTGCTCCTGAAAGCGTTGGTCATGAACATGTATACATACTGTATATTGTTATTAATATTTATCATGCGTGCTCGAGGCTTGATCACGCCTGCTGCCATAGCAACATGCATTTCATAACGTCAGACCGCAAGTGTACCTGTGGGATTACCTGACCTATGGCACATGATGTGCTAGTCCTAGTCCCAGTCCTAGTCCTAGTCCCAGTCCTAGTCCCAGTCCTAGTCCTAGTCCCAGTCCTAGTCCTAGTCCCAGTCCTAGTCCCAGTTCTAGTCCTAGTCCCAGTCCTAGTCCCAGTCCTAGTCCCAGTCCTAGTCCTTGTCCCAGTTCTAGTCCTTGTCCCAGACCAGCACAAGAAAGTGGAGATTTCTAGTCCCAATCCAAGGAGGGGAATCCATCCATCTCTCTTTTTTCTTTTGTCTCATATTATCTAAATCGGTACTTTTTAAAGACATTTTTCCCCTTCTCTCCATCTCTCTCTCTCTCCTCCCCCCCTCCTCCTCTCTTTCTCAGACATCAGTAGCATTCAGGTGATTCGCCCCATCTTGAGACGCCAGCACTGCTTTCACCCCTCCTCCTCCTCCCCCTCCCCCTCCTACTCCATTCCTCCCCCCTTTCCTCCCGCCCCCGCCCCCGCCCCCCTCCCCCTCCTCCCCACCCCCCTCGGGGTGCACGCTGTCCAGCCGCTTGTCGCAGCGGAACACAGCGGCGAAGGCCGCCCGGTAGTTGCGGTTCATCCACCCGTAGAGGAGCGGGTTGGCGAAGGTGGAGCACATGGCCAGCACGTGGAACAGGGTGTAGAGCAGCCGGAAGTCCCGCATGTCCAACACAGAGCTGTCGATGTCTGTGGCCAGCTGGAAGGCGTGGAAAGGCAGCCAGCTGGCGGCGAACACGACCACCATGGTGACCAGCATCTTGGTGGTCTTGCGGCGGCGGCGGTGGCGGTCGAGGTGGCGGCCGGCGGGCTGGACGTGAGAGCGCAGCTTGGACCAGATGCGGACGTAGGCGAAGGTGATGATGGCGAGGGGGAGCACGTACTGCAGAAGGAGCATGCTCACGCTGTACACTGTCCCGTCTGACGTGCTGCCACCAGGCCACTTCTCTGTACACACCTGGGGACGACACGTACCTAAATGTAAATGTAGACAGCACAGCGGAAGTGTGTGTGTGTGTGTGTGGAGGGCGTACATGTGTGTGTGGGTGTGTGTGAGAGTGTGTGTGTGTGTGAGAGTGTGTGTGTGTGTGTGAGAGAGTGTGTGTGTGTGTGTACCTGTATGGACTGTGTGTGTGTGTGAGTGTGTACCTGTATGGACTGTGTGTGTGTGTGAGTGTGTACCTGTATGGACTGTGTGTGTGTGTGTGTGTGTGTGTACCTGTATGGACTGTGTGTGTGTGTGTGTGTGTACCTGTATGGACTGTGTGTGTGTGTGTGTGTGTACCTGTATGGACTGTGTGTGTGTGTGTGTACCTGTATGGACTGTGTGTGTGTGTGTGTACCTGTATGGACTGTGTGTGTGTGTGTGTACCTGTATGGGCCGCCCGGGAGCCAGGTGGAAGCTGCCGTACTCTCTGAAGATGGCGAGTGGGCTGGCCAGAACGGCGCTCAGCCCCCATGTGACCCCGATCACACAGAAACACACCTCCTTCCTCATACGGGTCTCCAGGTGATACACGATGCACCTGGAGCACACACACACACACATAGAGACACACACACACACATAGAGACACACACACACACATAGAGACACACACACACACATAGAGACACACACACACACACACAGACACACACACACATAGAGACACACACACACACAGACACACACACACACATAAAGACACACACACACACAGACACACACACACACATAGAGACACACACACACACACACACACACATAGAGACACACACACACACAGACACACGCACACACATAGAGACACACACACACACAGACACACACACACACATAGAGACACACACACACACAGACACACACACACACATAGAGACACACACACACACAGACACACACACACACATAGAGACACACACACACGGACACAGTACAATACTTGATTATCTTGACTATCACACTGTCCACATCACTCTCTCCATCCCCACATCCAACCATGCATCTATCCGTCTCTCCTTCCACCCCCCCCCCTCTCTCTCCCCCCCCCCCACACACCTGTGGCGGTCCAGAGCGATGACGTTGAGAGTGAGTGTGGACACGTGCACGGCCAGGCCCTGGGCGAAGGGGACCAGGAAGCAGAGCACCTGCCCAAACCTCCACTCCCCCTCCAGGGTGTAGACCAGGGTGAAGGGCAGGCACAGGGCGTCCACCAGGAGGTCCGCTACGGGGGGGAGGAGGGGAGGGGAGAGGAGAGAGAGACAGTTATTCAGGGTGTAGACCAGGGTGAAGGGGCCAGACATGGAACACAGGAGACACCTCCATCATTAACTGTCTCCTCTTCACACAAGTCAGACATTCACCACACAGTGTTTATCCAAAGCTACAAACAACATGGCGCATGTAGGAGGTCAGATGGCTGAGCGGTTAGGGAATCGGGCTATCAATCAGAAGGTTGCAGGATCGAATCCCAGCTGTGCCAAATGATGTTGTGTCCTTGGGCAAGGCACTTCACCCTACTTGCCTCGGGGGGAATGTCCCTGTACTTACACACGCTCTGGATAAGAGCGTCTGCTAAATGACTAAATGTAAATGTAGACAGCACAGCGGAAGTTCACGGATCAGAAGAGGATCGGTTCTAACTGTGTTTCGGGCGTCGAGGAACGGATGTTCCCACATGGAACCACATCTCAGGCACCAGCTCATGGAACCACATCTCAGGCATCAGCTCATGGAACCACATCTCAGGCATCAGCTCATGGAACCACATCTCAGGCACCAGCTCATGGAACCACATCTCAGGCACCAGCTCATGGAACCACATCTCAGGCATCAGCTCATGGAACCACATCTCAGGCACCAGCTCATGGAACCACATCTCATGCAAATGCTGTTGTGAGGTCATATTGTTTCAGGGACTTAACCACCGCTCTTGCAATGTAAGTATGTCAGCTAGTGTGTCATGGTGTCTCCGGTGCCAGGAGTGCCTTCTCATGTTGATGCACACGCGTGCACAGACACACACACACGCACACAAACACACACGCACACACACACACACACACACATACCAGCGCAAACACGCACGCACACATATTATGCACCCCCACACCACACATAGATCTATATTGTCATATATTTCGATGATGATGTCAAAGACTCTTTACATCCTTTATTAATGCCAGGAGATTAACGCAAGCGTGTGTGTGTTTCTTGCTCACACACAACACAGAACAGCACATCATGTTATGTGTCCTTTATGCACAGTAAACAAACTCACTCTCTCTTTCACCTCCCATGAGCTAGCCCACTGCTATGCACTGAAGGCAGAAAACGGAAGAGACTTCCGGCTGTCCAACTGCCAGTTCCTAACTGTCAAAGCTAACTTCGTGGCTAGCTCCTAACTGTCAAAGCTAACTTCCTGGCTAGCTCCTAACTGTCAAAGCTAACTTCCTGGCTAGCTCCTAACTGTCAAAGCTAACTTCCTGGCTAGCTCCTAACTGTCAAAGCCAACTTCCTGACCAGTTCATAACCGTCAAAGCTAACTTCCTGACCAGTTCATAACCGTCAAAGCTAACTTCCTGGCCAGTTCATAACCGTCAAAGCTAACTTCCTGGCCAGTTCATAACCGTCAAAGCTAACTTCCTGACCAGTTCATAACCGTCAAAGCTAACTTCCTGGCCAGTTCATAATCGTCAAAGCTAACTTCCTGGCCAGTTCATAACCGTCAAAGCTAACTTCCTGACCAGTTCATAACCGTCAAAGCTAACTTCCTGACCAGTTCATAACCGTCAAAGCTAACTTCCTGGCTAGCTTTCAACTGTCAAAGCTAACTTCCTGACCAGTTCCAAACCGTCAAAGCTAACTTCCTGGCTAGCTCCTAACCGTTAAAGCTAACTTCCTGACCAGTTCCTAACCGTCAAAGCTAACTTCCTGACCAGCTCCTAACCGTCAAAGCTAACTTCCTGACCAGTTCATAACCGTCAAAGCTAACTTCCTGACCAGTTCATAACCGTCAAAGCTAACTTCCTGGCCAGTTCATAACCATCAAAGCTAACTTCCTGGACAGTTCATAACCGTCAAAGCTAACTTCCTGGCCAGTTCATAACCGTCAAAGCTAACTTCCTGACCAGTTCCTAACCGTCAAAGCTAACTTCCTGACCAGTTCCTAACCGTCAAAGCTAACTTCCTGACCAGCTCCTAACCGTCAAAGCTAACTTCCTGACCAGTTCATAACCGTCAAAGCTAACTTCCTGACCAGTTCATAACCGTCAAAGCTAACTTCCTGACCAGTTCATAACCATCAAAGCTAACTTCCTGACCAGTTCATAACCGTCAAAGCTAACTTCCTGACCAGTTCATAACCATCAAGGCTAACTTCCTGGCCAGTTCATAACCATCAAAGCTAACTTCCTGGCCAGTTCATAACCATCAAAGCTAACTTCCTGACCAGTTCATTACCATCAAAGCTAACTTCCTGGCTAGCTCTCACTCCTAACTTCCTCGTTAGCCATTATGTCAAACGTCGATCTTGCTAACTATCATTAGTGAACTATTGCTAGCTACAGCAGCTTTCACTTTGCTCTAATTTTGCAAAGACACACACACACAAAAACACACACAGTAAGTATTCATTTAAGCAGTAATCAGACATAGACCCACGGCAAGGTTAACACCTCAAAATCAACTCAATGTCAGAGAGGATTAACACAAACCTCTCACTCACACACACTCACACAAACATGCACACACACACACATGCACACACATGCAAACATGCACACACACACGTGCACACACACACGTGCACAAGCACATGCACACCCTGAATGCCACACACATGCCTGCAAACATACGTGTATTCAAACATTTACAAGCAAACAAGCACAAGCACACATGCACAGATAAACACACTCGTATAAACACACATCAACACACACACATGTACAGACACACCAACTGACACACACACACACGTGTATAGGAACACACACACTTCAGCTAAAGCCAATGTCAGAGAAAGTGAAAATATCACGCATGACAGATCCTCTGACTCATCACTCATACTGACCTACGGGGTTGGACCACACACACATTCACACACACACACACACACAGACACACAGAGAGACACACACATATACAGAAAAACACACGTGAAAACACAGCACACAAACACCAACACACACAAACACACACATGACAACAAACACACACAACTTTTAAAACAGTCTAATAGATGAACCAGACAATAATAGGATGAGACAGTCAAGATACACAAACACACAAACATACACTCACACTTCACCACACATGTACATAGACACACACAGGTACTCAAACACACATCCATCCCCAACACACCCCAACCCTACAACCCCAGAACTCATCCATCCCCACACACACACACCCCAGACACACCCACACACACCTAACCTCCCACACACACACATACACCTACCCATACACACACACCTACCCAAACACACACACCTACCCATACACACTTACCCCCCCCCACACACCTACCCATACACACACACCTACCCATACACACTTACCCCCCCCCACACACTCACACACACCTACCCACACACACCTACCCATACACACACACACACACCTACCCACAGCCAGATTGGCGATGAAGTAGTTGGTGACGGTGCGCAGTGTCTTGAAGCGGTAGATGACGTAGATCACCAGGAAATTACCCACAACCCCCAGCAGGATGATGGTGCTGTACGCCATGATCAGCACCACCTAAACAACAACAATAACAACAATGTGATTGTTTGTTCCTGTAACAAGAGGTCAGATGGCTGAGCGGTTAGGGAATCAGGATATTAATCAGAAGGTTGCCAGTTCGATTCCCGGCCGTGCCAAATGACGTTGTGTCCTTCGGCAAGGCACTTCACCCTACTTGCCTCGGGGGAATGTCCCTGTACTTACTGTAAGTCGCTCTGTATAAGAGCGTCTGCTAAATGACTAAATGTAAAAACTAACAACACAAGACGTGTGTGTCTGTGCTGATGTGTGTGTGTGTGACTTGGACACACACCTGTACTCCCAGTAACTTAGTGCTGTCCTCCAGCCCCAGGAGAGAGGTGTCCCCTGCCCCCCCCACCCCCGCCAGGGGGGGGCCGGAGGAGCCAGGGTCATAACCGTGGGGGCCGGGGTCGTAACCATGGTAGGGGTGGCGGGCCAGGTGGGAGGCATCCTGAGTGACGTTGTCAGGGCTGTAGGTCTCCATGTTGGGTCATATGTCCTGGGCCCGAGACGCCATCACACACACACACACACTGATGCGTAAAAACCCTGAGGGAAAGACAAATGAGTTGTGGTTACTTGTTAGTGTCTCCAAGTGTGTTCTACCCCTGTCTCCCTATTTCTCCCCTCTCTCTCCCCTTCTCCCTCCCCTCTCTCTTTTATCCCTTTCTCCCTTCTCTCTCCCCCCTTCCTCTCACCCCCCTCCCCTGTCCCCCTCCTCTCTCTCCTCTCTCCCCCTCTCTCTGGTAGGTGAGTGTCAGAGTAGTTGTATCTGTTCTCTTCCACCATCCCCTAGCCCCGGGCATTACTGACACACACACACACTCTCTATCACACCTGAAGACCTTCACACACACACTCTCGCTCTCTCTCACACACACACTAGACCACTTTTATACACACTCACCTGAACGCCTTCGTACACACACACTCTTTCTCTCTCACACTTGAACACCTTCACACAAACACACACGCTCTAAAACACTTTTATACACACACTTGAGTGAACATGTATCTCCAGGCTAGTTACCACCACATGGAGGAGAGGAGAGGGGGAAAGGAGGACAAATAGATGAGAAGAGAAGAGAGGAGGAGAGAGAGGAAGATGGGAGAAGAGAGGACAGGAGGGGAGAGAGGAGGATGGGAGGAGAGGAGAGGAGGAGAGAGAGGAGGATGGGGGAGAGGAGAGTCAAATTAAAACAAGAACAGATGTGCTCGGAATACACCTAATAAAAGAGAGGCAAAGGGATTTGCTTGACTAGTAATTGTGTGTGTGTGTGACTGTGTGTGTGTGAGTACGGTGAGATAGCTTACATGTGGAGATTGGGTTAGACGTAGATTAAATATGACCCCCACCCTCCACTGTTGCTGTTACATTCGACATGTTTTCATTTTGCAGATGCTTTTCAACAAAGCGACGTAGAAGCATATAGTGCCGCCCTACATTGTTCACTCCACCATCCCACCTCCACCTGAGAGAGAGGGAGAGAGAGAGATAGAGAGGGGGGGAGGGAGAGAGATAGGGGGGGAGGGAGAGGTGGGGGAGGGAGGAGGGAGAGAAGGGGGAGGGAGTGGGAGGGGGGAGGGAGGGGAGAGAGAGAGAGAGAGAGAGAGGGGGGGGGGAGAGAGAGAGAGAGAGAGAGAGAGAGAGAGAGAGAGAGAGAGAGAGAGAGAGAGAGAGAGAGAGAGAGAGAGAGAGAGAGAGAGAGGGAGAGAGGGAGGATAGGCTCCTATGATGAACTCCTGGTGGTCATAATGAACGTGTGGAGGGCAGACCTCTTCTCATTATATAGACTGCATGACAAGGATGGGATTTGGCCTTAAATACATGCACGTACCGGTGCGTTGCCAGACTTTCCAGTACGTCAACATTAAACACCTGGTGGCACTTTGGCAGCCAACCTGGCAACCATCCGTGATCCTGGTTCTCATTGATAAGAGGGTGTATTGTGATAGAGAAGAGAGAGATTAGAGAGATGAGAGATAGAGAAGAGAGGGATTAGAGAGATGAGAGATAGAGAAGAGAGATTAGAGATAGAGAAGAGAGAGATTAGAGACAGATGAGAGATAGAGAAGAGAGAGATAAGAAAGAGGGAGATAAGAGGAAGAGAGGGAGAAAGTATACGTGCCAGTTCTCGTGCGCTCCCTTCCGGTGGGTCTGTGCGCGTTCCTGAATCAGAAACCATACTTTGACCTGGAATAGCTTTTACAGTTTTGTGATTTCTACATTTATGATTGAAGATCCCGGTTTCAACCGGGTTAGCGCCCAATAAAGACGCATCAATATTTCAGTGCGATTCCGTCTCACTCACCCCCGCTGGTGAAACCATTAAAATAATGGCTGTGGTTTTCCCTGTGTGTGTGTGTGTGTGTGTGTGGCGCCGCGTAGCATAACTTTAATTGACTAGAATGGACAGCAGGAGAGTACACACACTATGCCGTGACATGCAGCCGCTGTTCGTTCTGTTCGGTGAATCTTAAACCAGAGACGACCGGACATGGCTCACGTTAATGCGGACACTACTGTCGCCTGTCTGTCTGACTGACTGTCTGACTGACTGACTGTCTGACTGACTGTCTGACTGACTGTCTGACTGTCTGACTGACTGTCTGACTGACTGTCTGAGGGCTACCTGAGTGTGTGTTTGTGTATCTAAAGAACTATACCACTTAATCATCATATATCATTCAAGTCCACGGTCCAGTAGACTCGCTTCCAATCCAGCTACACACATATGCGCCCGCGCACACACTAACTCTCCGCGGTGCACCGGATGAAAAGGTCCCGTATCCATGAAATTTATACAGCCTAATGGCTCGCGCGAGGTGATAAGAGATTGACACGGAAACGGTTAAATAGCGATTAAATATTTAAACACCTGCCATGTTGTGCATTTTCTGGTGGCCGCTCAGGGGTCAAAGTGTTTGTGTGTGTTTGTGTCAGACACACTCACCTCTTTTCAAACTGGCTCACGCGCGCAAGATGAATTCCACATCGGTTCCTCTCCAACCGTCAGAATCTCGACCTTTAGGGACCCAAACTATGACCGTCAGAAACAGCTGGCTCTTTCTTCGGTAACGAAGTCATCCCATCAACCTCCGTCTTCCATCTTTTACCGTTGGAATCCGTTTGACTCGGTCATGTCCCGTAAATGCGCACTTGAACAGAATCAGTTTTTAAACGTCATATTATTTTCCGGGACTGTGCTCCCGGTAGTGAAATATTACCGGACGGTATCTATCTGATACTCATTGGCGGCATGGATCGTGCGCGCGGGAGAACGACAAACGGAGACCGAGAAAACCACGCGCGAGGCTGATCTGGTAAGTTTAGGACGAGCTCTCTCGAGCGCACACAACGGGGAATGAGAGGAAGAGAGACAGCAGAGCGGCAGGGGAGGGAGAAGGGGGAGGGGGGAGGGTTGAGGAGGGAGGGAGGGAGGGACGATATATATCCCTACGGACTAGAGCCTCATCATAATACCGGGAGATGAAAGGAGAAAAGAAGAAAAAAAAAAATGTTTCCCTGTTGGCGAGTGACCTAGTGCGCGTGTGCTTCCGCGCGTGTTTCTGCGAGATGGAGTGAGGGCGGAGGCGAATAAAACATACACACAGTTTTGAGGGAGAGAGAAATCAGAAAAACAGGAAGAGATGCACATGGACAGAAATAGAGTCCAAGAGGGGGAGAGAGAGAGAGAGAGAGAGAGAGAGAGAGAGAGAGAGAGAGGGGAGGAAGAAGAAAAGGAGTGAGAGAGTGAAAAGGAAGTGGGAGAAATAGAGAGCGAGAGAGGAACATAGAAAGAGTTCTCTATCAGGAAAGACGTTTCGAGAAGGAGAAGAGCGGGTCCTGAACACAAAACAAGCAGCACGTATTTGTACAATAAACATGACATTGTGACAACCCGTCTTTACACACCCTGTGGAAGGGTGCTGAGATGGAATGAACACACTGATCACACGCTGGGTGTGTAGGTGTGTGTGCTGTTCCGACACAACACAAACACTTCCTGTTCCTACAACACTAACACTTCCTGTTACGACACAAAACAAACACTAACACTTCCTGTTCCAACACAACACAAACACTAACACTTCCTGTTCCGACAACACAAACACTAACACTTCCTGTTCCGACACAACACAAACACTGCCACTTCCTGTTCCGACACAACACAAACACTGCCACTTCCTGTTCCAACACAAACACTAACACTTCCTGTTCCGACAACACAAACACTAACACTTCCTGTTCCCACACAACACAAACACTAACACAAACCCTAACACTTCCTGTTCCGACAACACTAACACTTCCTGTTCCGACACAACACAAACACTAACACTTCCTGTTCCGACACAACACAAACACTGCCACTTCCTGTTCCAACACAACACAAACACTAACACTTCCTGTTCCGACAACACTAACACTTCCTGTTCCGACACAACACAAACACTTCCTGTTCCGACACAACACAAACACTAACACTTCCTGTTCCGACACAACACAAACACTGCCACTTCCTGTTCCAACACAACACAAACACTAACACTTCCTGTTCCGACAACACTAACACTTCCTGTTCCGACACAACAAACACTGCCACTTCCTGTTCCAACACAACACAAACACTAACACTTCCTGTTCCGACACAACACAAACACTTCCTGTTCCGACCACCCATACATTACCACCCATACACTACCACACACACACTACCACACACCCACACACTACCACACACACACTACAAATCACCACACACACTACAAATCACACACACACACTACAAATCACACACACGCACACAGTGGGTCACCCTAAGAATTGAGAGCAGTGTGTCAGTAGAGGTTGATATGTGGCCAGTGATGCATGGATGCAGACAGCCCTAGGACTGTGTGTGTGTGTCTCTGTGTGTGTGCATGTAAGGGTGTCTGTGTGTGTACGTGTGTATGTGAGTGTGTGGTAGCATGTGTATGTAAGGGTGTCTGTGTGTGTGTATGTGTGTGCATGTGTGTGTGTGTGCATGTAAGGGTGTCTGTGTGTGTATATGTGTGCATGTGTGTGTGTGTGTGCATGTAAGGGTGTCTGTGTGCATGTGTGTGCATGTAAGGGTGTCTGTGTGTGTATATGTGTGCGTGTGTGTGTGCATGTAAGGGTGTCTGTGTGTGGTGTGTGTGTGTGCATGTGTGTGCATGTAAGGGTGTCTGTGTGTGTATATGTGTGCATGTGTGTGTGCATGTAAGGGTGTCTGTGTGTGTGCATGTGTGTGCACTTAAGGGTGTCTGTGTGTGTATATGTGTGCGTGTGTGTGCATGTAAGGGTGTGTGCGTATGTCTGTGTGTGTGCGTGTGTGTATATGTGTGTGTGTGTGTGCCCTCTAGACGTGGTGCTGTGAGACCAGATCAATTAAATAAATCTCATGTTTATAGTTCTCTGGGATTGATTAACATGTTTGTAATTATTGAGTTGGTATCTGGGATTTATTAATAGGTTCTTGATTATTGATTGTTTCCTCATCCTGTGTTTATAATTCTCCCTCTATGATGGAAGATCTAAGTTTCATAATGAGTCTAAGATGACTGTATGTATGTATGTATGTATGTATGTATGTATGTATGTATGTATGTATGTATGTATGTATGTATGTATGTATGTATGTGTGCCTGCCTGTCTGTCTGTCTGTCTGTCTGCCTGTGTGTCTGTCTGTGTCTGCCTGTGTGTCTGTCTGCCTGCCTGCCTGTCTCTCTGTCTGTCTGTCTGTCTGCCTGTTTGTCTGTGTGTATTATTCTCTTCAGTAGTTTAATTACTTGTTGACACATGGACCTAAGATGACCAACTCTCCCGTCTAATAGAACCTGCCAATCAAAATATGTGTGTGTGTCTCTGTGTGAGTGTGTGTTCTGTCAAAAGCAAATCTGTGAGAATATAGCTGGTCAATTATCTTTCTTAGTGTTAGTGTGTGTGTGTCTTAGTGTTAGTGTGTGTGTGTCTTAGTGTTAGTGTTTTCTGTGAGTTTGTGATGAGTGTGTGATGAAGACGGTCCATTATCCTTCTGAAATATGGATGACCAAGAAAATAGGGCTTGTTTCTGATGCAGTGTGCTTATGTACGCACACGCACACACACACACACACACACACACACACACGCACGCACACACACACATACACATGTCCTCATTAAAGGGAGGGTAAGGTGGGATTACAATGTACCCCTCCACCTTCTGAAACACTGACCCCCACCCCAACCCTAATCAAACCCTGACCCCTGACCAGTTGTGTCTGAGGGAGAGGAAGGGAGGAATGGAAGGATATGGAGAGGGATGAAGGGAGGGAGAGGGGGGTGGAGGAGGGAGGAATGGAAGGATAGGGATGGAGGGAGGGAGAGGGAGATGGAGGAGGGAGGAATGTAAGTATAGGGAGAGGGATGGAGGGAGGGAGAGGGGGATGGGGGAGGGGGATGGAGGGAGGGAGGAAGAGGGGGATGGAGGAGGGAGGAATGGAAGGACAGGGATGGAGGGAGGGAGAGGGGGATGGAGGAGGGGGATGGAGGGAGGGAGGAAGAGGGGGATGGAGAGGTGGATGGGGGAGGGGGATGGAGGGAGGGAGGGAGAGGGGGATGGAGGGAGGGAGGAAGAGGGGGATGGAGGGAGGTACATTATTCACATGACAGGGTATTATGTACACAAAAGCAAACAGTATCCTGCCTGCTGTGCTGTGACATACATGCCAAGGCTCTGTGTGTGTGTGTGTGTGTATACAACTATATGCAGATATAGTATTTTATTAAATATATATACATATATGCAATATACTGTATATATATAGTATATATATATAATTGACAGTGTGAAGTAATAGCCTGCATATGTGTGAGTGTATGAGTGTGTGTATTTGGTGGCTGTCAGGGTGTTTTGCAGCTCAGGATTAGACATGGAGCTTAAATTCAGCTGCTGGACCTCAGATACCTTCCTGATGTTTTAACATGTGTGTGTGTGTGTGTGTGTGTGTACCAGGGACAGATGGTGAAGGATTTGGATTCTGCAGTGGAACATCATGATGATGATATGATGCCACAGAGGGACCCAGCAGGGACTCGGGTTCTAAAACAGTTTAGAACACAGGCAGACACAGAAGTCTGGTTCTAGAACAGTCTAGAACACAGGCAGACACAGAAGTCTGGTTGTAGAACAGTCTAGAACACAGACAGACACAGAAATCTGGTTCTAGAAAAGTCTAGAACACAGGCAGACACAGAAGTCTGGTTCTAGCACAGTCTAGAACACAGACAGACACAGAAGTTTGGTTCTAGACCAGTCTAGAACACACAGACACAGAAGTCTGGTTCTAGAACCAGACCAGTGTTCCAAACCCCAGGAGTTCTAAAACCAAAGTTCTCTGTCTGTCTCGGTTTTAGACTGTTCTAGAGAGACATGAGGAGTTGTAGAATGGGGTTGTAGAATCACTTTGTACAACAAAGTGATGTTGTACAGAAACATGACTAATGTTATCATTCTCCACAATACTGGAGCCTGTAGCTAAACACACTGCTTAATCTCTCTTCATCCTCTCCATCTCTCCTTTATCTCTCCTCAACCTCTTCTCTTTCTCTCCTCTCTCTCTTTCTCTCCCTCTCTCTTCATCCTCTTCGCTCTCCCTCTCTCTCCCTCCTCCATCTCTCTCTCCTTCAGACGATACACAATGTAATCATCTGTCACCAAAGTCAGTACTTGTGTGAGTTTGGTTGTGTGTCTGTGTGGATACTGTTTGCGTGTGTGTGTGTGCATGTGTGTGTGTGTGCTTGTGTGTGTGTGTGTGCACGTGTGTAATATGTTTTTCCAGCCATGCAGCATGACCTGCGCTGATAAGATAGTATTGTGTCCATAATGTAAGAACCAGTGAGTGTGTGTGTGTGTTTCTGTACCCACTTGCATGTGCACCTGTGCCTCATGGTTAATGTGTGACTGTGTGTGTGTGACTGTGTGTGTGTGTGACTGTGTGTGTGTGTGCCCGAGGTCGGGTCTGTCCAGACAAGGATTCAGAGAATACTACATGATGTGGACTAATAGCCAGTTAGATCACAGTTTACTAGGTGAACACAGACACACACTCACACACACACACACACACACACACACACACACACACACACTCACACTCACACTCACACTCACACACAGCTAGAGAACACATTCTGCCTGCACATTCATTTCCACTCATTTATTCCATTTCATCCAGTTTCCAAACTGGATGAAATGGAATTAATGAAAGAAAAACACACACACACACACACATAACACACACACATAACACACAGACAGACATACATACAGACATAGAACACATACATAACACACACACAGACATACATAGAACACATACATAACACACAGACATAGAACACACACATAACACACAGACATACATAACACACACACATATATAGAACACATACATAACACACTCACGCACATATGTACAGAACACAACATACAAGTCTGTCTCCTCTCTTTATCTGTCCTTTACACACATATGTATGTGTGTGTGTCTGTGTGTGTGTGTGTGTCTACATGTGTTATGGTAAGATTACCATACCCGTATTTATATACTGTGTGTGTGTTTAATTAGTGCTGTGTGTCGCTCACTGGAAGGATGAAAAAAAAACAAAGAAAGAGAGAGTGGGAGGAAGATGGGGGGAGAGAGAGAGAGAGAGAGAGGGCTGGTAGAGAGGGGGAGAGAGAGAGAGGAGAGAGAGAGAGGGGGCTGGTAGAGAGGGGGATGGGAGAGAGAGAGAGAGAGGGGGCTGGTAGAGAGGGTGAGAGAGAGAGAGGAGGGAGAGGGGGGGGAGGATGGGAGAGAGAGGGGGATGGGAGAGAGAGGAGGGAGGGGGGGGGAGGATGGGAGAGAGAGTGATGACATTATAATGGAACATCCATCCAGGTAAAATGCCTGAGTTAACAAATGCTGACGGTTGGAGTGTGTGTGAGAGAGAGACAGAGACAGAGAGCGTGAGACACACAGAGAGAGAGAGAGAGAGAGAGAGAGAGAGAGAGAGAGAGAGAGAGAGAGAGAGAGAGAGAGAGAGGGAGAGGGGAGAGAGGTAGAGAGATAAAAAGGGGGGAGAGAGGGAGAGAGATAAAGAGGGGGGAGAGAAGGAAATATAAAGAGAGAGGGGGAGAGATAGAGAGGGAGATAATGCAGTGATGAATGTTTCCTGCAAAAACGAACATCAACGAATGTCTGAACTCTTTTTCCTCATCTCTCCTCCTCCCTCTCCTTCCCCTCTCTCTCCCTCCCTCACTCTCTCCCCACCCCTTCCCCTCTCTCTCCTTCCCCTCTCTCCCTCTCTCCCTCCCTCACTCCCCCTCTCTCTCCACCCCTTCCCCTCTCTCCCCACCCCTCCCTTCCCCTCTCTCCCTCTCTCCCCACCCCTCTCTCCCTCCCCCTCTCTCCCACCCCCTCCCTTCCCCTCTCTCCCTCTCTCCCCACCCCTCTCTCCCTCCCCCTCTCTCCCCACCCCTCCCTTCCCCTCTCTCCCTCTCCCTCTCTCCCCACCCCTCCCTTCCCCTCTCTCCCTCCCTCACTCCCCCTCTCTCTCCACCCCTTCCCCTCTCTCCCCACCCCTCCCTTCCCCTCTCTCCCTCTCTCCCCACCCCTCTCTCCCTCCCCCTCTCTCCCACCCCCTCTCTCCCCACCCCTCTCTCCCTCTCCCTCTCTCCCCACCCCTCTCTCCCTCCCCCTCTCTCCCTCTCTCCCCACCCCTCTCTCCCTCCCCCTCTCTCCCACCCCCTCGCTCTCCCTCTGCAGTTTTCCAGACTGGGTTACTGTGAGACAGGTATCGTCTAGAAGTGAAGCACCAGTAGAGATGAATATCACACACACACACATCCTGATTATCACACACACTGAACACACACACACACCCTGATTATCATACACACTGAACACACACACACCCTGATTATCACACACACTGAACACACAAACACACCCTGATTATCACACACACTGAACACACACACACCCTGATTATCACACACACTGAACACACATCCTGAATATCAAACACACTGAACACACACACACATCCTGAATATCACACACACTGAACACACACACACACCCTGATTATCACACACACTGAACACACACACACACACACACACTCTGAATATAGTTATGGGAGAAGTTGAAGGATTTACTATTTGCCACTCTTAATCACAATCAGTGTTCATACTGTATTAGACTCCATACCACACCAGCTGTATTCTCATCATCATTATGTTGTTAAATTAATGTTATTGTTATTTTCTCTCATCATTATATTGTTATGTTATTATCTAATTCTTATGTAGCATCTGTGTTGATCAGAGAAGGACAGTCATGAAGGTCATGAGGGGGTTTAACATAACAGGTATAACACCGTCTGAAAGAACATGAGCAAATATTTGGAGAACAGTGTCACAAACCGGTTTTGGGACCTGATTATTTTATTTGTGGAGAAAGTAGTTCTTCACAGGGACGTTCTAGACTTAGTTGGGTGTGCTTTGCCTTCGGCAAGGGCACAACCTTTGTTCTCTCACATATATATTATTATTATTATTTTTATTATTCTTTTTGCCCCCCTAAAACTCAGTCAATATTTGGCCTACATAGACAACCTAGGTGTCAAAAGTTTCGTCTTGGTAGCGATTGAGTTGCTTCTATTGGGATTTAAGTTCCGTTGCATGGTTTAAGTGGAAATTAAGTTTTTGTGGCGAAAAGTGAAGCTAACGGTGGCTAACTTGCTAGCCACAGTCAATGACGCTACTTACGTCACTAACGTCACGAAAACTCGCGTGACTACCTCTAGCAGAACATTAGTTTAGCAGCTCGTTAACTTCTGGGAGAGCTAAGCTAACTGCTTTACTGCAAGGCAGCTGCAGAAACGCCACAAGCAAAGAGGCCAGGGTGATAACTATTTACTAATTTTACTTTGTGATATGACACACAATTGTGACGTGTAATGTACAATATAAGCTGATTTTATTAAGGAAGTACATCTACTTTCGGAAACAGTAGTCTACTATGTCACTGAAGTATTAGCATCATGACATTAGCCTCTGTTGCCCGGGCAACACATACTACAGTGGTCTATGATGCATCTGTTTTCAATCGTTAAAATAAACATTCCTCACAAATACATTTTCGTTGTAGGATTTATTATGACATTACATTACAAGTAAACGATTTGTGGGTGAAATTATCATTACCTGTGGTTTCAAACCAGTGTTTCTCACTGAAACGCTGTAGCCTACGCGAGACACTACAAAAACATCTACACAGCTGTAGGAAGTCAAACGGTGACAGAACATGTTCGGCACTCCCCTTACTTAAATCAAAAATCTATCTAACTACTAACCTTAACTTCATTGCCACAGCCTAAACTTTGTCAATCTGTTCATGAAAATAATTCATTTCAGCCTAAACCATACAACGGAACGTTAAATCCAATTCAACCAACGCAATCGCTACCAAGACGAACACAGCAGTAGTCTAGTACTGTACCGTAGTACAATTTACCGGGGCAGCTTCTCCACACAGGGCTATATCGCACTTGGCGTTGTTACTGACAATGATCGCTACCAGTGAGCTTTTTATGAAAGCGATTTTCCACTAAATAAATGTCAAGCTTATTTACGTTTTTGGGGGCATATTTTCAGTTAGCAGATGGTACTGTTTGAATCGCGATTCCATCTTATACTGCCGGTAACGTCGTAGAATAATCTTCAAAGGGGGTTCTTTATTCATGAATGAATGCAATATGAGTAGGCTAAATTCCTTAAAATATCACGAGAAGGGAAAAACTTAAAAGGACGTTTAAGTCATAGAGATTAGGTCAATTTTTACACCGGTCTGACAAATGTATTCGTTTTGATTCAACGATGAGGCTGCCTCTTGCAGGTGAAATAAGACATCTATTTTATTCTACACTTCACTCTTATTTTCAGTTGTAAATGAGCAGCAAAAAAAATGCTTTTAAATCTATGTAATCTTTATAAATAATAAGTATGCATTTTTATATACAGTATACAGAAATATCAGTTGTAAAAATGTCATTCAAAAACGGACCCCTGTGCAACCGACGCAAGCAAGCACACCCTACAATTTCCCCAGAAATTGTACCCTCTCTAGTTTCATTGTGGATCGTTTTCTTATTGATGCATTCTGTGCTCCTGGTAAACACAGGCCCATCATGGACCCTGTGATCGCAGACCCTGTGATCGCAGACCCTGTGATCGCAGACCCTGTGATCGCAGACCCTGTGATCGCAGACCCTGTGATCGCAGACCCTGTGATCGCAGACCCTGTGATCGCAGACCCTGTGATCGCAGACCCTGTGATCACAGACCCTGGGACCACAGACCCTGGGACCACAGACCCTGGGACCACAGACCCTGGGACCACAGACCCTGGGACCACAGACCCTGGGACCACAGACCCTGGGACCACAGACCCTGGACCCTGTGACCACAGACCCTGTGACCACAGAACCTGGACCCTGTGACCCTGTGATCACAGAACACTATTTCTGCACATCTCACACTTGTCTCTCTGCTGGACTTTCTATAAGCTCTGTGGGTGCGTCACCGTGGATGCAAGCATCTGAGAAGGTTTTCTCACAGGTCAAGAAAATATTAGTATTAATAATGAATTATTATTGACTGATACACAGCACCTGTCTGGACTGTGATTGATAGTTTGCAGTATTTGGTATGAGACACTGATTGTATTTTTTTCTGCTATCATTGATATTCCCTGTAAAAGCGATCTCTCTGACCTTCCTGTCTCAGGGACACGTTGCAGCAAGCTGGGTTTGGGACCTGCTCTCTGCTGCTGTCTGCTGAGCTTTCTGTCTCTCCCAGCTGCAGGTTGGAAACACACTCACACACACACATACTCACACACACACCTCTGTGTACTTCACTCCCCGTCAACCAATCAACCAATCAGATAATCAGTGATTACCTCTCCCAGCAGTGTCATTAACCATGATTGGCCTGAAATCAATGAGGCAGCCATTGAGAGCGATCGATTCTTGCTCCACGTAACGGCTGGTACAGATCGCTAGAACCCTGCAGTAGAAAATTCTGCAGTTTTACTGTTTCAGGTTTTAGTTGGACGTTTTTATAACCTTTTTTATAACCTCTTTGTCCTGTCCTCAAACTCTCAACGTGTCATATCTCACTGTGTGTGTGTGAGAGTGTGTGAGTGTGTGTGTGAGAGTGTGTGAGTGTGTGTGAGAGTGTGAGTGTGTGTGAGTGTGTGTGAGTGAGTGTGTGTGTGTGTGTGTGTGTGTGAGAGTGTGTGTGTGAGTGTGTGTGTGTGTGTGTGTGTGTGTGAGAGTGTGTGTGTGAGTGTGTGTGTGTGTGAGTGTCCTCCTTGTTTCTCCCAGTAGAGTACACAGATAGCTCCTCCCTTGAGAACCAAACCAGTGATTGAGCACCAGTCTCCAACACACACATCTGCAGACACACACTAATACACACACATACACACACACCTTTACACACACCCCAAGGTGGGCAGGGTTCCATCCAGCACGATGGAGACAGATAGACCTGGAGCAGAGAGAGGTCCCACGCCACTCTGCTACACACACACACACACGCCACTCTGCTACACACACGCCACTCTGTTACACACACACACACACCAACATCCATCATTAACACACCAGGGTATATCACACACATACACACTTTCTAAAGTTCTAACACACCCAAGATCACATTTGTGCCACAATGTAAATGTTTCATTTCTGTCTGCATTATCTCAGCCCAGAGCGTCCTTGGTGGAGCTCGAAGATTTCACGTTTCTGTTTAAACATTTTCTTCCGTTAATGAAACGCTGGTTCAGCATTTCTCCTGTCTCAGTCCTGAATCACATCACTCAAGTCTGACCTGAATCACATCACTCTTGTCTCTGACCTGAATCACATCACTCATGTCTGACCTGAATCACATCACTTGTCTCTGACCTGAATCACATCACTCATGTCTGACCTGAATCACATCACTTGTCTCTGACCTGAATCACATCACTCATGTCTGACCTGAATCACATCACTCCTGTCTCAGTCCTGAATCACATCACTCCTGTCTCAGTCCTGAATCACATCACTCCTGTCTGACCTGAATCACATCACTCCTGTCTCTGAGTCCTGAATCACATCACTCCTGTCTCTGAGTCCTGAATCACATCACTCCTGTCTCTGACCTGAATCACATCACTCCTGTCTCTGAGTCCTGAATCACATCACTCCTGTCTCTGAGTCCTGAATCACATCACTCCTGTCTCTGACCTGAATCACATCACTCCTGTCTCTGACCTGAATCACATCACTCCTGTCTCTGAGTCCTGAATCACATCACTCCTGTCTCTGACCTGAATCACATCACTCCTGTCTCTGACCTGAATCACATCACTCCTGTCTCTGACTTGAATCACATCACTCCTGTCTCCCTCCTCTCCCCTCCCTTCTCTCCCCTCCTTCCTCTCCCTTCCCTTCTCTCCCCTCCCTCCTTTCCCCTCTCCCCTCCCCTCCCTCCCCTCCCTCCTTTACCCTCTCCCTTCCCTCCTCTCCCCTCCCTCCTTTCCCCCCTCCCTTCCCTTCTCTCCCCTCCCTTCTCTCCCCTCCACTTTCCCTGAAGAAAACAATGAAGAAAGACAGACCGACACACACACACACACATTCTACACACACACACACTGTACACACACACATACTCACACACATTCTACACACACATGCATAGCTTTCATGCTATCACAGATAATAGGATTAATTTACATATCAGTGAGCTCTGTCTTGTCCTGGGAGATTCTCTTTCCTCCATTAGAGTAATTACACCTAAACATAGATACCCTGTTTGGGTGTGTGTGAGAAAGAGAGAGAGAGAGAGTTTGTATAAAGGACCATTGTGTAATAGGCTGCAATGATGTTTTTAGCCGATACCATTATGAGAGGACATCCCTCCATCCATCTCTCTCTCTCTCCATCTCCCCCTCCTTCTCTTTCCTTCCCTCCCCATCCCTCTCTCTGTCTCTCTATCCCTCTCTCTGTCTCTCTATCCCTCTCTCTGTCTCTCTATCCCTCTCTCTGTCTCCCCATCCCTCTCTCTGTCTCCCCATCCCTCTGTCTCTCTACCCCTCTCTCTGTCTCTCTATCCCTCTCTCTGTCTCTCTATCCCTCTCTCTGTCTCCCCATCCCTCTCTCTGTCTCTCTACCCCTCTCTCTGTCTCTCTATCCCTCTCTCTGTCTCTCTATCCCTCTCTCTGTCTCCCCATCCCTCTGTCTCTCCATCCCTCTCTCTGTCTCTCTCTCCCTCTCTCTGTCTCTCCATCCCTCTCTCTGTCTCTCTCTTCCTCTCTCTCTCTCCCTCCCTCTCTCTGTCTCTCTCTCCCTCTCTCTCTCTATCCCTCTCCCTCTCTCTCTCAGTATTGATGCCCACACTTTAGACCATTAACATGAGACAGTCGATAAACAGTGTGTGTGTGTGTGTGTGTGTCTGACCAAGTACGTGACCCACTTGCTACCAGCCACTGCTGGTACACACAAACACACTGACACACACCAGAACGAGTACCTTAACTTCTTAGTGTTACCTCTGTGAACTATGCCCCCTCCGTAACCATGGTAACAGGTGAAGTCAGTCTAGCGAGGGTGGTTGCCGTGACGAGAGACAAGCTAGTGATCCAGCTGTCCCTTCATGACATCACTATTCAACATCACATGACATCACAAGCATTCAACATATTATTATACTACAATAATACTAACTACTTACTAACCGAACAGTCAAGGTTAGTAAGTTGTTTACTATATGGCATATTTAGCTCTTTTCATTTAAAACATGTCGTTTTGTTCAGCTCTCAAGTCTTCTCACGGTGTGTTTCAGGTGTTGCCTATAACAACCAATCTGAAATCTGAGCAACCAAACCTAGCAATCTGCCTAGCACTTGTCGTTTATCTCTCTGTGTTCACACGGAACAGTGTTCTAGAACACTCCCACGCCTGTCGCCAGAGCCACTGTTGTCCCGGAGACCGTCGTCCTCTCCCTGCTCCAATCTCTTCTAACTGACCTGAGTTTAACACACACACACTCACACACATTCACTCACACACAAATACACTCTCTAACACACACACACATGTAACACTTCCTGTTAATCCTCTTTGTGTGAGTGTGTCTGTGTGTGTGTGTCTGTGTGTGTAAGTGTGTGAACGTGACTTTGTATCTCTTTCTGAAATATCACATCCCTTGTGATAAATGCCTGGAGACAGGATATGACATATCTCTCCCTCCTCCTTATTCCCTCCATCCTCTTCTCCTCCCTGGAGATAAGACGCTCATTTGTCTGTCTGTATAGAGAACACACGCAACATACGCACACACTTACCCACAAACAGACACACACACACACACACACACACCAGAATAACAGACTGCTGTCCTATGAATCCTTATTTGATGGTTGTTAATTTGAGACAGCCTGCCAGACTGGCCAGGAGCTGGAAGTTATGCTGCTGTTACAAGGTCTGCACGGGGTCACACGCATCCATCACACACACACCCATCACACACACACGTCACAAACCCAGCTCTAAAGCTGTGAACAGGTGGGGAGCTACACACACACACACATATCAACACACACACACACACATATCAACACACACACACACATATCAACACACACACACATAACACACACACCCACACACACACATTAACACACGCTACAGTATGCTGGTGTTACTGTAAGCAGGTATTGATCGCACATCACCCCAGGAGCCACATATTCTGCTGACAAACATTCCTGAGATATTGAACGGCCTCCGTGTGACAGTGTGTGTTCTGGTGTGTGTGTGTAGTCATCGGTCAGTGGGTTAATGTGTGTGTGTGTTCAATTAATGTGTGTGAGGGTTGTTCTGATGTGTGTGTGTGTGTAACTCTGTGTCCAAGACTGAGGGTGTGAGTGTGTAGCAGAGGAGGAGAGAGGGGAGGAGAGCGTCAAAGTGTAGCTGGAGGGAAGGATGGGGGGGAGAGGGGTGTACGGGAAGGAGGGGAATGATGGGGGGATGGAGGGATGAGAGAGAAGAGATGGACAAACGAGTACATAAAAGAGGTGTACCTCTTTCTCCATCCCTCTGCCAGCTGACAGTCTTGCCTGGGCCCGGGATGAGATCATCTTAGATGGAACCCCCCCGCGCCCAGATCTCTGCTCTTCCTCTCCTCTCCTCTTCCTCTCCTCTCCAGTTCTAAATAATACCTGGGGGGGGGGGGCAGTTCTGGGCCCCACCCCCCTACCCTGGGCCCGGGACAACAAGCCTGTTTGTCCCCCCCATCGGCAGGCCTGCCTCTGGGTAGAGAGATGGAGGAGAGGAGGGAAAGAAGATTATTTATGCTCCTCACACTAACACACACACACTCTGACACACTTTCATTTACTGCGTGGCACCTTCTGCATGACTTGACCTTCACAATGTCTTTTTTACTCCTCTCACACACACTCTCACACACACACACTCTCACACACACACTCACTTTCATGCACACACAGTTTATTTTCAGAGGAATGCTGGATGAACGATACTGCAGAACATGGGCTCACGGCTACTTGAGAGGCCTGACAACACACACACACACAGTTTAGTCTCAGGTCTAATGTTCCTTTGCAACTACTTAAGTTGGAAATGTGCTTTCCACTGGCTCTGCCAACTGTGCTCACACACACACACACACACACACACAAACCTCCTTCTTTCTGCCCTTTGGTCTCACTTGTGAAACATTTCACTAGATGAGGAGAGGTGGAAAGGAGAGAAGAGAGGAGGGGAGAGATGAGGGGAGAGAAGAGATGAGGAGATGAGGGGAGAGGAGAAGAGGAGAGAGAAGAGATGAGGGGAGAGGAGAAGAGGAGGAGAGGAGAGAGAAGAGATGAGGGGAGAGGAGAAGAGGAGGAGAGAGAAGAGATGAGGGGAGAGAAGAGGAGAGATGAGGGGAGAGGAGAAGAGAGAGGAGAGGACTGGAGAGAGGGGAGGGGGAGAGTCTCTCTCCCCCTCTCCTCTCGCCTCACAACATCCCCTCCCTAACAAACCAGTAGATACAGACACAGAGAGACAGAGAGAGACACAGAGAGAGACACACAGAGAGAGACAGAGAGAGGGACAGAGAGACAGAGAGAGACAGAGAGGGACAGAGAGAGGCACAAAGATAGAGGGACAGAGAGAGGGACAGAGGGACAGAGAGAGGGACAGAGAGAGAGACAGAGGGACAGATGGACAGAGAGACAGAGTGCCTCCTCCCACAGAGAGCAGCACTGTGTTCCAGGATGTTCATCCTTCTGCATGACTGAGGTGGTGTGTGAGCGTGTGAGTGTGTGTGATGGGGGTGGCTGGTTAGACTACAGATGTGTGTCACAGTGTCATGAACAATTCAGGACCCATCTGGAAATAGAGAGGAAGAGAGACAGGGGAGAGGAGGGGAGACAGGGGAGAGGAGGGGAGACAGGGGAGAGGAGACAGGGGAGAGGAGACAGGGGAGAGGAGGAGAGACAGGGGAGAGGAGAGACAGGGGAGAGGAGACAGGGGAGAGGAGAGACAGGGGAGAGGAGACAGGGGAGAGGAGGAGAGACAGGGGAGAGGAGGGGAGACAGGGGAGAGGAGGAGAGACAGGGGAGAGGAGGAGAGACAGGGGAGAGGAGAGACAGGGGAGGAGACAGGGGAGAGGAGGGGAGACAGGGGAGAGGAGGAGAGACAGGGGAGAGGAGACAGGGGAGAGGAGGGGAGAGAGAGAAAAGAGTAAGTGAGACTGATGTGATGATGATGTAATGAAAAGGTGAATGAAAGAGAGACATGGGGGATGGAGGATGAGAGTGAAAGAGGGGGAGAGAAAGGAGGAGAGAAGGCAGAGAGGAGAGGAGGGGGGAAGCAGGACAGGCCTCTTCCTCAACACACACACACACACATGCGCTCACACACACACGCGCTCACACACACAATGTTCCCTTGGCAGGATAATAAATGACTGTCTCTTAATCTTTATACGAGTCCCTAAATTGCTCTCTGCTTCTCTATCCAATAGAACATCACTCATATACACAGACACACAAACACATAAATAAGCCGTTTGCTCTCACACACACACAGCCATGTACACACACACACAGCCATGTACACACACACACACAGCCATGTACACACACACAGCCATGCACACACATACAGCCATGTACACACACACACACACCTCCACTGTCTAGTCTGGGTCCTCCACTGCCCAGTGTGAGGGTCCTCCACTGCCCAGTGTGGGGGTCCTCCACTGCCCAGTGTGGGGGTCTTCCACTGCCCAGTGTGGGGGTCCTCCACTGTCTAGTGTGGGGGTCTTCCACTGCCCAGTGTGGGGGTCCTCCACTGTGTAGTGTGGGGGTCTTCCACTGTCTAGTGTGGGGGTCTTCCACTGTCTAGTGTGGGGGTCCTCCACTGTCTAGTGTGGGGGTCCTCCACTGTCTAGTGTGGGGGTCTTCCACTGTCTAGTGTGGGGGTCTTCCACTGCCCAGTGTGGGGGTCTTCCACTGCCCAGTGTGGGGGTCTTCCACTGCCCAGTGTGAGGGTCTTCCACTGCCCAGTGTGGGGGTCCTCCACTGTCTAGTGTGAGGGTCTTCCACTGTCTAGTGTGAGGGTCTTCCACTGTCTAGTGTGGGGGTCCTCCTGGGTACAAGACTCACACAGGCCTGTAATCCAGCTCTCTTCTCTCCTCCTCTTCACCTCCCTCTGTTCTCCTCTCCCTCTCTTCTCCTCTCCACCTCCCTCTCTTCCTCTCCACCTCCCTCTCTTCTCCTCTCCCTCCCTCCTTTCCTCTCCACCTCCCTCTCTTCTCCTCTCCCTCCCTCTCCTCCTCTCCCTCCCTCTTCTCCTCTCCACCTCCCTCTCTTCTCCTCTCCCTCCCTCTCCTCCTCCTGTGTATTGATAACAGTCTTACACCAGT
The DNA here is from genome assembly GCF_963692335.1 of Osmerus eperlanus. Classification (NCBI taxonomy): domain Eukaryota; kingdom Metazoa; phylum Chordata; class Actinopteri; order Osmeriformes; family Osmeridae; genus Osmerus; species Osmerus eperlanus. Next base: position 9,542 of record NW_026911394.1, on the reverse strand, counting down.
CTGTATTCCTGGTATTTATTCAACATGATCAACAGTTAAGATGTTCCACATGAACAAGCAGAAAGAGGGGGTCTACAGTACCAGCTGAAACACAACAGAGTGTGTGTGTGTGTGTGTTATATTTGGGAGTATGCATGTATGTGTGTGTGTATTTCATGTTTGTGTGTCACAGTTGTGTGTGTGTGTGTGTCATATTGATGTGTCTGCACTAACAAATATGAGAGTGGCAGATCCAACACAGACTGATAACTCAACTAAACCCAAACACAGAAAAACAAAACATCAAACATTTTTTTCTTTCTTTTAAACCAGCGGCGTTGCCGCGACAACCCGGCCAAGGAAGTGGTAAACTTGTAAACAAGACGATATGTGTGTGTTTGTGGCAAAAACAATAACAACAATAAATAAATATAATTGAGAAAGAACATGACAGTTGATCGTTCCAGATCTGGAACTAATCTGTTCCACAGCTGCTGTGTCTGAGCAGAGAAGCATGGAATTCAATATCAAAAAAGAAAATATAAAATAATGAAAAACATCTTCTCTGTTATGAATCACATCTATCACTAGTGCATTTAAAACTGTAAAAACATCTAAATATAGAAATAATACATATTTATAGAAATATACATTTTTTTTAATCTATATTTAAATATATATATGTGTGTGTCGGTGTACATTTGCTGACTAATTGAGTCATTTTTTCAGTTTTTTTTATACATTTGATTCTAATATACTTTGTATCCTGATTTAAATATCCATACGATCCAATCTCCAGGGAATATCTTCTTTAATAAATAATACGCTCTGAATAATTAATGTCTTTGTAATTACACTACACAAAGAATCTCACATCTGTTTGTAATTATATTGATATTCACAAAGGGTCTGTTTATTGTAATGATATTGATAATTAAGATATTAATATTGAATAAGGGATTTCTTTATAAATATATATTGATATTCCTAAGGGGTTTCTTTTTGTTTATATGCACAAAGAATTTCTGTATAATCATATTGGCGTTTTGGCTGTGTGTTAAAAGGCATTTTAGGTTCACAAGGAAGAGATAATTAAATAAAATGGATCTGTTTAAATCACGCAGCTAACCAGCACTGAACCACAGTAACAAAACCGTACCTGTGTGTCAGAACCACACCTGCGTTCACGTATTCAAGTTCTGTACTCAAATGAAGGCATTGCCGTTTCAGCTTAAACTGCTTTCTCTACCATCTTGTAGCGATAAGCCTTGTACATTCATACCTATGTCTTGTGATTGTGTGTTTGTGAACCTCAAGCTGAAAAGAACCTAGAACGTCAACAGAACCAAGAACAAGCAGGTTCAGAACTACAAACCTCACTGGTTCTAAAGGAACAGAACCAGAACTAAAATATACAACAACATTTTCTCCCTCCCTCCCTCCTCCTCTCCTCCCTCTCGTCCTCTCTTCCTTCCTCCTCCTCTCCTCCCTCTCGTCCTCTCTTCCTTCCTCCTCCTCCTCCTCTCTCTCCTCCTCTCCTCCCTCTCGTCCTCTCTTCCTTCCTCCTCCTCTCCTCCCTTCCTTCCTCCTCTCTCTCCTCCCTCTCGTCCTCTCTTCCTTCCTCCTCTCCTCCTTCTCTCTCTCCTCCTCTCCTCCCTCTCGTCCTCTATTCCTTCCTCCTCCTCTCCTCCCTCTCGTCCTTCCTCCTCCTCTCCTCCCTCTCGTCCTCTCTTACTTCCTCCTCCTCTCCTCCTCCTCCTCTCTCTCCTCCTCTCTTCCTTCCTCCTCCTCTCCTCCCTCTCGTCCTCTCTTCCTTCCTCCTCCTCTCCTCCCTCTCGTCCTCTCCTCCTTCCTCCTCCTCTCTACAGGTGTTTCTCGGTCAGGAAACCTGGAGGTTTTAACCAGAAACTTACTGATCAGAGACACACACCAAATACACACACTCCTACTAAACACACACATCAAACACACTAAACTAAACAAACACACTCCTACCAAACACAATCACTTAACGATAACTAATCACTTAGTTATAAGTAATAACTTACTCACACACTACCCCCCCCTCTCCCTCCCCCCCTCTCCTCCCTCCCTCCTCTCCCTCCCCCCCTTTCTCCTCCCTCCCTCCTCTCCCTCCCCCCCTTTCTCCTCCCTCACTCTCTCCTCTCCCTCCCCCCCTCTCTCCTCCCTCCCCCCCTCTCCTCTCCCTCCCCCCCTTTCTCCTCCCTCCCTCCCTCCCTTTCTCCTCCCTCCCTCCCTCTCTCCTCTCCCTCCCCCCCTCTCCTCCCTCCCTCATCTCCCTCCCCCCCCTCTCTCCTCCCTCACTCCTCTCCCTACCCTCCGTCTCTCTCCCCCGCCCCACCCCCCTCACCTAGGGGGTCAGAAGAAGACGGAGGGCTGGTTGGGGAGGTAGATCCTCTGGAGGGGGCTGGTGGGCAGCGGGGGGGAGAGGGGGCAGGGGAAGGCCCTGCAGCTGTATGACAGCAGCCCAGCAGCAGGAGGAGACAAGCTACTGGGAGAACCCCCGCTCAGGATGGAGCAGTCTGCAGTCACACACACACACACACACACACAATTGAAGAATTTAAGAAAAGTGTGTGTGCTTCAGAGTGTGTGTGTGTGTGTCACCCAGTTTCCAGAGAGCGTTCTGTGTGTGTGTGTGCCCACCCAAGCTCCAGAGAGCGTTCTGTGCTGCCAGCTCCTTGGCGTCCTCCACACAGGAACACAGCTTATCAGGCAGGAAGCTGCTCCTGGAGATCACCACCTGCACACACACACACACACACAGACACACACACACAGAGATACACACAGAGACACACACAGACACATACACACACACAGACACACAGGTAAACAGCTTTAATGATCATGGAGCAGAAGGTTTTTATGGAGTTTAGACAGTGAGGACCAGCCATGCATGTAGGACCAGGTTATCACCAGGCCATCAGGCTCCACACCTTGTAGATGAGCAGGGTCTTGTGGTGCGGCCCGGGGCAGGACAGCAGCAGGTACTCTGGGGCGCTCCAGGAGTTCTGGAGGCAGCAGAGCTCCAGCAGGGAGACGGCCGAGGCCAGCTGCCCGGGCCGCAGGCTCTGCAGGGAGGCTGGGGAGAGAGGAGCGCCCGGGACCAGGGGGTACACACACCTCTCCCCCCCCACGCCTCCCCCGTCTCCCCCCGCAGACAGCCCCAGCAGGAAGGGGGAGCGCATGTTCTCCATTCCCCCTCCTCCGACTCCCCCCATCCCTCCATCTTCTCGGGGGAGGAACATAAACCCTCCCCCTCCTCCCCCACTCCCACCTCCCCCTCCTCCCATGTCTCCTCCTCCCCCCCTCCTCCCGCCCCTCCCCCCCTCCCGGCAGACGGGCTTGGCCAGCGTCACCTCCACAGCCGCTCCGTCGATCAGCGCTCCGTTCATGCGCTGCAGCGCGGCCAGGGCGTCGTCGCGGGAATGGAAGTGGACGAAGGCGTAGTCGGTGAGCTTCTTGACGCGCTCCACGGCGCCGGGGCGGAGCCGGGAGAACTCGCGACGCAGGGCGTCCTCCGTGGTGGACAGCATCAGGTTGCGGACGTAGAGGACGCGCACCTGCTGCATGGTGTCCTCGTCCACGTCTCGCTCAGGCTCCGCCCAGTCCACCTGGATGGTGCTGCCCCACAGCTGGAACGTACCTGCACACACACACACACAGGAAACACACAGGAGACACACACACACAGGAGACACACACAGGAGACACACACATCCAGACCGTTGTGTGCTTCAGATGTGCTGTGCTGCCCTCTACAGGATACAGAGGTAGTGAAACATCTGATGGTTACTGGGACCAAACCTTCCTGCTTAAGTGTGAATGTCGACTCTGTGGCGTGTGTGTGTGTGTGTGTGTGTGTGCGTGTGTACCTGGTATGAGCTTCCTGCGGGCCATAGCAGCAGCCTTGTGAGACTCGTACTCTATGAAGGCAAAGCCTCTGTTCTTAGTCTTGTCTGTAGCGCTGGGATACACTATGACGTCTACTACGCCCTCTGTCACCTGCACACACACACACACACACACAGGAGAGGGGACACACACACAGGAGGGGACACACAGGAGCACACACACACACACACACACAGGAGAGGGGACACGCACACAGGAGGGGACACACAGGAGCACACACACACACAAACACCGCAGTGGTAATTTAGCACACCAGTAAACCCATCTTTACAGCTGACTGAAAATAATCATGAGAAAAGACACACTAACACGGAATAAGCCTCCTCCTATGTGTGTGTGTGTGTGTATGGTGTGTGCGTGTGTATGGTGTGTGTGTGTATGGTGTGTGTGTATGGTGTGTGTGTGTGTGTATGGTGTGTGTGTGTATGGTGTGTGTGTGTGTATGGTGTGTGTGTGTATGGTGTGTGTGTATGGTGTGTGTGTATGGTGTGTGTGTGTGTGTATGGTGTGTGTGTATGGTGTGTGTGTGTATGGTGTGTGTGTATGGTGTGTGTGTGTGTATGGTGTGTGTGTGTATGGTGTGTGTGTGTGTATGGTGTGTGTGTGTATGGTGTGTGTGTATGGTGTGTGTGTGTGTATGGTGTGTGTGTGTGTATGGTGTGTGTGTATGGTGTGTGTGTGTGTATGGTGTGTGCGTGTGTATGGTGTGTGTGTGTGTATGGTGTGTGTGTGTGTGTGTGTGCGCACGTCACCTTGCTCATCTCCTCCAGTATGTCCTCCTTCCTCTTGTCCTTAGGGATGGAGCCGATGAAGAGCCTGCAGTTGTCCAGACTCACACACACCCCCACAAACTTCCCCGGGCGGATCTCATGGTTATCCAGCATCTGGATGGCCCTCTGGGCTGCCTCTCTGGGGGGAGAAGGGGAGAGGGAGGTTACCTGGGGAGGGAGGGAGGTTGTGTTTGGGAGGGTGTACAGCCTACCTGGTGGTGTCCAGTCTACCTGGTGGTGTACACCGTACCTGGTGGAGTACAGCCTACCTGGTGGTGTACACCGTACCTGGTGGAGTACAGTCTACCTGGTGGTGTACACCGTACCTGGTGGAGTACAGTCTACCTGGTGGTGTACACCGTACCTGGTGGTGTACAGCCTACCTGGTGGTGTACACCGTACCTGGTGGAGTACAGTCTACCTGGTGGTGTACACCGTACCTGGTGGAGTACAGCCTACCTGGTGGTGTACAGTCTACCTGGTGGAGTACAGCCTACCTGGTGGTGTACAGCCTACCTGGTGGTGTACACCGTACCTGGTGGAGTACAGCCTACCTGGTGGTGTACACCGTACCTGGTGGAGTACAGTCTACCTGGTGGTGTACAGTCTACCTGGTGGTGTACAGCCTACCTGGTGGTGTACACCGTACCTGGTGGAGTACAGTCTACCTGGTGGTGTACAGTCTACCTGGTGGTGTACAGTCTACCTGGTGGTGTATACCGTACCTGGTGGAGTACAGCCTACCTGGTGGTGTACAGCCTACCTGGTGGTGTACGGCCTACCTGGTGGTGTACGGCCTACCTGGTGGTGTACGGCCTACCTGGTGGTGTACGGCCTACCTGGTGGTGTACGGCCTACCTGGTGGTGTACATAACGAAAGCGTAGCCCCGGTTCTCTCCGCTGAACTCCATCATGAGCCTGAACTCGTAGATTCTGCCGGCTCTCTCGAACACCGGCACCAGCTCATCCTCGTACATGTCCCTGGGGATCTTCCCCACAAACACCTCACAGCCCCGGGGGGGCGGGGGCCCCTCCCAGCCTGGAGGAGGGGGAGGGGGGGGAGGGGAAAGAGAAGAGGGGAGTGGGGAGGGGTGGTAGAATGAAAAAATGTTATGGGAAATATTGAGCACACTTTCCTAAACTCCTGGGGCCTGGCGTGTTACACGGTACACACGTGGCCTATCACACTTCCAGTTAACCATGTCACACACGTCTGTACAAGTGTAAAACTACAGGATCATCCAGCAGGAAAAGTAGGCTTCAACCATGGTTCAACACACACACACACACACTCACCTGGTGGGGGTCCGCCAAACTTCCTCTGGCCGTTCTCCTGGACCATGCTGTAGCCGGTTTTCTCCATGAGCGCGAGCAGAGCCGCTTCGTTCGGACTGTCCGTTCCGCCGTCTTCGTGCATCAGCGCGCTGCAAGCGTCTCCGTTCATTATCCTCCTCCACGGTTAGCTCGCTAGCTACTTACCGGCTGTCGTGACAGAGACGAATTTAAGCTCTTTTTCTTCATTATCGTTGGTTAGCTAGAGAGCTCGTTTACTTTTACAAACAGTATGTGAGGAATTTATAGAGATAATAGACTTTTCGGTGATAAATGACGAGTGTTAGTTAAAGGGGAATTAGCCAGCTAGCTAGCGTTATCTCAGGCTAGCTAGCTCTAGCTAGCTGCTACCCTACCGGAGTTACTGCAGCTAAAGACCGGAGAGGAACCAACGGTAATATAACGGTAGAATATAAAACGATTTCTAGCACACTTTAGTCACTTACCAACCGTGGTCTTTTACTATTTTAATAAAATTGCAAATTTCCAATAGATAACTGTCAGACTTTAAGGTTATTTAGCTAAACTTAAGAGGACAACTCTTCGCTATAAATTATCCTCACTAATGTAGACTTGGGTCATACGACACCCCGTTTCAGCCAATCAGCGCCTGTTTTCCAGTCATAAAGGCGGGATATTCCAGAAATTATTTTTATTCAGCCCATTACACAATTTATTCACTTTTTAGTTTATTTTTCTGTTTTGATCAAAATTACACGGTCTTTAATGTTAACGTTAAACAATTTCACTTTTACATGCAGGTCGAAATGCACACATTGGCTGAGTTAATTATATACAGAAAAAAATAAAATAAAAAAAGAATCAAGGTGCATAGTTCTAACAATAGGCCTCAATAGGAGTGAAGGATTTAGCCTACAATGAGACTAGGTCTACAATGTCCTTGTGAAGAACAACTCTCCACGAAAAAAATATTAGATCACAAAACAGTTCATTAACGTTCTATACACTAACCGTTTACTCCCGTATTATTATTATTATTTTTCACTCTGTCCTTTCCGACACCCGTTGGTCCGTTACCGTTCGGTATAGGCCTAGTTCCTAAACGGCCATCCAGACGTTGATGGAGACGAAGAAGATGGCGAAGGCCGAGAACAGGGACACCGCGTCCAGGTAGACCATCAGGAACAGCCCGAGGGCTGCACTCAGGTAGGCGCTCGCCCGCCTCAAAAGGTATTTTCGCGCCGTTAAGCAGAACTAGGTAAAAAGGAAGGAAAAACATGCTTCTTGTGAGAATAAATGATGCCAAAAACTACCAAGGCGGTTGGCTTTAAATGACAGAGCTTGTTAAAGTTGTGAACGGTTGGACGCTTCTGAACACTAAGGGGCAGCATTCCTCTACCCCGTCATTTCACAGGCATCCAACAACTTTATCTCACTTCTACTCAACAAGTTTGTTTATTCTGTAACACCCCCGAGTAGGACTAATATAGCTACCAGTGAGATCTAGCCTCGCCTCATTGCCTTAAAGCTTTAATTCAGTGAACATGTAAATAGGTTACCATGTATTTTGTCAAAATGTAGCCTACGACGTAACCATGCAAAACACGTTTCCACGATATGTTCTCTAAGCTGTTTGCTATAATATGTTTTGTAACAGAGCTTACTCCATACTAACAATAGCTCCCGTGTTTGCTAAGCTAGCGGTAGATAAATCCTTTTATTCAGGTTCTCCTAGTGTAGCAGCCGAATAACAACTGAGATTAACGGTGTGACAACAACCTCAAAGTGCCTGTATGTGTGTGTGTGTGTGTGTGTGTGTGTGCGGGTGTGTGTAAAGTATTTGTACTTGGTTACTTCCCATCTCTGGTGTACCTGAGCGCTCTGGAAGCTCATGCTGCTAGCGTAGCGACAGTACATGGTGTAGTGTTCACAGTTCCACCACAGCAGGCTGAAGTTTGCTAGACCCAGGAGCTTCTCTGCTCTGCGAGCAACCTCCTCTCCCTGCAGGGGGGGACGGCTAACCAGCTACACACACACATATACACACACATATACACACACATCGTGAGTTTGAATGTGTGTTTGTAAGTAAATGTTTGATGTGTATGTGTGTATCCCACCTTGTCTGTGCGGTTGACGACGATCTCTGATCCATAAGCAAAGTCCTCCACCTTGTCCATCCTGACACTCGCCACCTGAGAGAGCACAGAGAGGACCACAGACAGACAGACAGACAGACAGACAGACAGACAGACAGACAGGAAGACAGACATGTCATCAGATAGACAAATAGGCAGGCGGGTAACCAGATATCTTATAGACAGGTATACAGGTCAGAGACCCTTCAGAGTGAGAGAGAGAGACAGGTCCCTCAGACAGACACGTAGAAAGAGACAGGTCCCTCAGACAGACAGGTAGAGAGAAAGAGACAGGTCCCTCAGACAGACAGGTAGAGAGAAAGAGATAGGTCTCTCAGACAGACATGTAGAAAGAGACAGGTCTCTCAGACAGGTAGAGAGAGAGAAAGAGACAGGTCTCTCAGACAGACAGACAGGTAGAGAGAGAGAGAGCACAGGTCCCTCAGACAGACAGGTAGAGAGAGAGAGACAGGTCCCTCAGACAGACACGTAGAGAGACAGGTCCCTCACACAGACAGGTAGAGAGAGAGACAGGTCCCTCAGACAGGTAGAGAGAGAGAGACAGGTCCCTCAGACAGACAGGTAGAGAGACAGGTCCCTCAGACAGACAGGTAGAGAGACAGGTCCCTCAGACAGACAGGTAGAGAGACAGGTCCCTCAGACAGACACATAGAGAGACAGGTCCCTCAGACAGACAGGTAGAGAGAGAGACAGGTCTCTCAGTCCCCTCACCTTAGCCAGTATCCCCAGCAGGAACCTGGTGTTGGTGACGGTCTGAGCGATGGCTTGCAGGTCGTCAGACACGACAGGCAGGATGTCTGGTACCAGATGTGCCACCCTGCCCCCCCCCAGGTACACCCCGTAGTGGGTGAACACAGCCCGGGACACCTCCAGCACGTCCCCACGATCAAACCCAGTGCACCCTCGCTCGCTCCTAGCCCTGCTCTCTCTCTCCTTCCCGCTCTCTCTCTCCTTCCCGCTCTCTCTCTCCTTCCCGCTCTCTCTATCCTCTCTCTTGTCGTCTGTCCGGGGCGCGATAAAGAGGAGTCCAAGGAAGTAGAGAGGGAACATGGTGCGGAGAGGAGGAGGAGAGGGTAAGGTAGTGAAGAAGAGAGGGTGGAATAGTAGAGGGGAGGATAGATGAAGAGGACCGGTGGAGAGGACCGGAGGAGAGGAGAGTGGTCTGGTAGGTCCAGCCTCTAGGCTCTTATAGCAGAGCTTGGCTGGGGATTAGAGTGTAAGGACTGACCTGGGATCAGATCAGAGGTTAGGTGCCACCATGGTGCGCTACGGAGAATGCCCAGGTACCTCCTGGTCCTGGATCTGTTTTAAACTCTTAGATGGATTAGAAATTCCTTTCCTACATATTTTCTTACAGAGGGAGGGAGAGCACAAGAGAGGACAAGGAAGGGAGGGAGGGAGG